>NW_019416431.1:52331-138428 GCF_000390285.2 Anoplophora glabripennis | reverse complement strand
GTCTCTAAAATCACTTTTTTATGCTCTTTCCGAATATCGTATCGGAATTTCAAAAAAAATACATACAGAGTGTTGTTTTCTAGACTTGCACAAAAAATTTACAATTTTTGCAGTCCGGACCTGGATTTTTTTGCTGTCATACATGCATACATGAAGTATCGTGAGTGCATTAACCCTACCAAATATGAACCCATTATTCCATTCCCTACGAAAGTTTTGACATAAAGCAGTTTTGACCAAAAATCATAAATCACCCTGTACCTCAATAAAGAATGGCCAAGAAGTTATTTCTATAGGCGATCCTAGTTGCACTAGATGTCCTCTATCTCCCATCAAGCCATGTCCCTCTCGTGATGCAACACCCTGTATATTACATTATTCAATTTATGACAAATTCAAGTCTTTGACAGGTATACAGTAGTTTATGTTATGTATTTTTTTTTATGATAATTATGTACATTTAGACAATACATCGGAAACATATTGTGTGCCTAATAGTGTTTTTGCAGTTTTTCGTGCTGAGTACAAATTTGGTCGTGAAACTACTATATCAGAATTTTTATATATTTAAACATAAAAATATATTATCGTGTTCTGGATGTTATATCGCACATTTAAATATTGTTTTTATCCAATAGTATATACGTTAACTTAATGTACTTCTCTTCTTTATTTTGGATTGCTCTGAAATGACCGTCTCGTTCCAAGAAATCATTACAATTTAGTTGATTTTAGTATGTAATCAGTTACCTTCAGTTAATTGCTAAAATCCGTTTCTATTTGACTTAATTTTAAACTTGAAAATTGAATCGTATTGGCTGAAAATTCACCGGTCATAGATGTATTCATAATCCATCTACTTCAGTACCATTAACTACCACTGAATTGTTAGTAGAATAACGAATAATCGTAGTTGTTGAACAACTAATTGTTTTAAAGTTTTCGGAATATGTGCGAATGTTTTACACGTTTGATTTTATTTTCAAGCTATTTTTTCTTTGACCACACGATATTAATTTCTTTATTGCGTTCAATATTATGAGCCAACCAATTTTCAATTGATTTGTTTAATTTGAAACTGCCATAAGCACCAGCATTTCTGTCAATAACCGAGTTTCTTATTGATCCACCGTACGACATTACCAACTTTTCAAAGGATATTGTACAGGGATGTCCAGAAGTACGGAATAAAATTCATATCTTTTGAATGAGTTATTTTTTTTAAAACGCCGAAACACGTTAACTGATTTTGATTTTTTCCCCATGTTTCGGTTATATAATAATTAATTTTTCTTCAACCCCCTAACCCCAACTACCCCTACTTTTTTTTTTCAAATGGAAACATAAGGCATGAGGGGGCTTGTTGAAAAGCTTATAGAAAACCGAATCCAACCATACCAAATAATCAAGTTTTATTTTTTCAATAGCAAGGTTTTTAGGGTTATATAAAACACCTACTTAACAAGTGAAATAAAATTTAATTATCTTCAGTGTTATCCTCCATGAATTTGCACAGAATAAAATAAAGAATTTGAAACTGTACCTATCACTGCTAACGCAAAAAAGATATATTTTTTATGTTGCGTTTTTTTGGCACCACTTACTTGCCAGGCTTTCTGGTTAATTTTTCGCTTTAGTTGTAAATTGGAGTTCGAAACGTTACTATTGTGTCAAAATCAAGTTATTTACTGAATTGCAATGGTATTGTCGGAAAGGCAACGCATCGAAATCTTGATATTGCTTGGATGTGGAGACAAAATAAGAAGTCAGGCTGAAGTGCGCGATTTATTTAATGCGAAATATCCCGAAAACCAAATCTCGCAAGGGACAGTTAGTAAAATATTTCACAAATTTGAGGAACACGGTACAGTACAGACTTTGCCCAAAACTGGACGGGCACGTGCTTTGAATGAAGAAAAGAAATTAGACATTGCATTAGAACTTGTTGAAAATCCTCATACTTCAACTGTTTCATTGGCCCGCAATCACGATGCTTCTCGAACTGCAATTCGAATGTTTCTGAAACAAGAGAAATACCACCCCTATAAGGTATGTCTTGTCCAAGAGCTTTTGGAAGACGATTATGATAGGCGATTACAATTTTGTGAGGAAATGATGAGACGGTGTGACGACAATAATGGTTTTCAACGAGACGTACTTTTTTCGGATGAAGCTACGTTTTATTTAAATGGAGTGGTTAACAGGCACAACTATCGCTTTTGGTCCCAGGAAAATCCACACTGGACATGCGAATCGCATACGCAGCATCCACAAAAAGTTAATGTATGGGCAGGTATCATCAACAACAGAATCTTGGGCCCATTCTTTTTTGAAGAAAATCTTACTGCCGCACGCTACCTGGATTTCCTAACATTTGACCTGATACCTGCTCTAGCTGTGATTTTCCCTCATGAAATTGATCCAGATATACCGAATGAAAGAATTTGGTTCCAACAAGATGGCGCTCCCCCACATTTTGGTATTGATGTTCGAAGATACTTAGATGAAATGTTTCCAAATCGCTGGATTGGTAGACGGGGTACAGTTGAATGGCCGCCAAGATCCCCCGACTTAACACCCCTGGATTATTTTCTTTGGGGATATTTGAAAGAAAGAGTCTACCAGGACAGACCGGATAATATTGAGAATTTAAAGAACAAGATTAGGGCGGAGATGCATAATTTACCAGCTGAAGTCATTCAGAATGCTGTGGACAGCTTTTACTATCGTCTTGGAGAATGCCAAATAGTGAATGGAGGACATTTTCAGCATTTGCAACATTGAATTTATTTTTGTAAATTATCTAGTTGTTTCAATTTCTAAATGAAAAAAAACTTGTTATTGAAAAAATAAAACTTGTTTATTTGGTATCTGGATTCGGTTTTCTATAAGCTTTTCAACGAGCCCCCTCATGCCTTATGTTTCCATTTGAAAAAAAAAGTAGGGGTAGCTGGGGGTTGGGAGGTTGAAGAAAAATTAATTATTATATAACCGAAAAATGGGAAAAAATCAAAATCAGTTAATGTGCTTCGGCGTTTTAAAATAAATTAACTCATTCAAAAGATATGAATATTATTCCGTACTTCTGGCCATCCCTGTATATATATTCTATTCTTCCAAATGTATACAAACGAACGTAAATTTTTGCAAAAGATCAATCATCAGAACCTGTCATATATTTTAAAACATTATCGATAAAGGAATTATTCATATGGACAACTGTACCACAGATACACGTTTGTTCATTTTTTAATAAAAATGTAGAACCATACATTAATTCTATTTATACATTAATGAGACTTATGCAAGCGCTAGTCTTTGTATTTATAGAAAGCTTATCAATGAGACTGCATTTCGCTTGCCTGCTTTTACTGACCCAGGATTTGCAATGCGGATATTCAATTTTATGTTGCAGATATGTTTTTTTCTACAAAAGGTCCTGCATTTCTGTAACTCTTGCTGATACTCATGCTCTCATTTTCTAAACATAACCTAACCCTGTTAGTATTTCCAGTTTAATCAGCAATTGTAGGGAAGACTACCACAGTAAAACTTCTTTTGCCATCTGGACCTCAATTATACTGCTTCAGCTTCTGTATCTGGAGTCACTACTAAAACTTATTCCTATTTCCAATTCATTGCAGTGCAATACAGGGCACTGCTTGTCAACTTCTACTCGATTCTCGAAACTTTGACCTAGAACGCTGCTCGGGACTTTTTGTAGATTCTATCCATTAAATACGGAAAAAATTACAACCTTTTATATTTACGATTTATAACATTTTTTTGGCTGAATATTGATGTACAATTTGTTAACGGTTACACTGAAATTTAAAAAGATTTAATGTTTATGTCCTTAACATGCCACACCATTAAAAAGGGTGTTCCTTTAACATACCTAAAGCATATTAATTTTCTGAGTGATGAATGTTTGACAAAAATTTGTTTACTTCGTTTGGAATTTCAATTTCTTATATAAAGGAAGCAGCTACATTCATTTAACTGTTGAATATCAAATGTCAATACAATCGAAAAGGAAATATTTAAAATCGATAGCAGAGAGGTACCGGGGGCAAACATTTTTAGGAATTAATTTGGTAAAATATTAACCAGATTCCTCAATAAAAATGTAAACTTCTATGAAATTTACCAACGATTTGCTAACGAGACTATCTTTCTAAAAATATATTCACTTATTCCATCACATCTGTATTACCAGTAATGCAATATTTTCTATTATAATATCATTACCTACATCTATAAAAACTCAAAAAAATAATATTCTATTCTATCCATTATTTCATGCAGCATAGTAAGCTATAACTCTATTAAATAAATGTAATAAAGTATTTAAATATCATTCTTATGAATAAAATTTGAGGTAGATAACCTCGAGCGTATATAAATATGAACATTTATTGCTATTGTTTGGAGGAAGATATGTATGTTTTTGCAAATAAATTTGCGGAATAGGTGGACATATAATTTTATGGAATAAAAGGACAAACAAGCACTGAACCGAATGACTTCTAACATATAGACAATTCCACCACATAGCACTGTAATAAATTTAATGCCAATAGCTGTGTTTTCAACAAAAGACAGCTAATTCAACGGAGTTTATTTATTTTCGTTCTGAAATACGTTAGTATTATTTTGCGGTACTACAATAAACAAGAGATATTATAGGCATTTGGTAAATTATTATATTTTATCTACGTAGAGTACTCTAAATGTCATATTGAAAGCGTTATTACTTACATTGTTTAGTATATTTGGAAACCCAATTTGTAATATCCAAATGTCCCTTTCTTCTACGTATAAAAAAATTATAGAAAAATTATTTATTGAATATTACTAATAACAGTTACAACTGATATTTAAAAATTATTATTCTGTACTTGAATTTATGAATCATTACTATTTATTGTTGCAGGTCATAAATATTGTGTTGGCGACTATCCTCATGCAGGCACTGAAGAAGGAAGAGGAACAGGCCGAAACTTACAGGAAATAGTCCTTGTAATTGCAAAAAATATATAAATTGTGTGTATTAAAGTAGTATTAACGTTTTATACAAATTACCTACTCTTAATTTTTTCCTACTTGCAATTGCATTCCTTCTAAATGATTTGTCAAAAACAAAAAATCTGGATTTCCTAAACTAGGTATACTTATAAAGCGAATAGTACCTTCATGTATATAACTAACAATTAAAAGGTGAAATCTGAAAATCCCATATTTTAATGCTATATTATAGTTAAATAGTACATATTAATCTTAATTATGTAATATCTATGACACTTCTGGTTGTATCTAAAAAAGTTCAATATATTTATTTACATTCATAACACAGAAACAAGTAAAATATTTTATATCTGTGTGATCGCCAAAAATCTTCATACCATTTTCTACAATGCTTTTTTTTCATGTGTCGTAGAGCTGTTATTTTAGTATATTAGTATATGTTATGTCTCACAACCTAAGGTATCATATTCCATATGTTTATTTTAAGTTTTATGATAATAAAATGACAATATTTGTAATCCGTTTTATAATGATAATAAATAGGGTTTAAGAAATTTTTTGTTTAAAAAGTTCTTCTCTACTCAGTTCCATAGGAAAATTTCCATTGAAATATTCTAAAACCTACAAAATCAGTGACTACTAGCGTTTTGTTAAGTATTGTAATATGGGTGGCAAGTTAATGTATACATTTAAAAAATATTTTTTTGTACCCAAACCGCTCATTTAGTCAAAATTCTACCAAAAACTTCCAAATGGTATAACCTATCAAGTAAAAAATAGTTGTCATTATTGCCCTAAAGAGGGAAAAGTTATGAACGGATATTATTACCATACGTCAATTTTATCTCGTCTTAAAACTCTTTTTCATTTAAAAACAAATTACGCTGATTTAGTTCCTGTCTATAAAATAGCTAAAAATAGGCACATATCTACATCAGGGAAACAAAAAGAATATATTACCAAAACAAAATTAATAATTCGGATAATCCAGCAAAGGCAGCTTGGAATATAGTAAGTGAAATTTCTAACAAAAAGAAAAATAGGAGTAATATAACGATAAAATATAATGGAGTAACAATTGAAGATCCTGCTGAGTTTGCTTCAACTTTTAATAATTTTTTCATTAATACACCAAAAAATATTGTTGTAAATCAAACTTTGTTTTTAAAACCCTTTCTCTGAAAGTGAACTATTAAATTTATTAAGAAATAAATTAAAAAATAAGAAATCCGCAGGATCAGACGACATTCCCATGTTTTTAATGAAACGTGTTTTAAAAGTTATAATGCAGCCTATAATGTATCTAGTAAACCTATCCTTTCAAACCGGTATCTTTCCCGACACTTAAAGGTGAGAAAAGTACTACCTATTTTTAAAAAAGTGATAGTTTACCATTAGAAAACTATAGACCAGTTACTTTTCCTCTCAGCTCTTCAAAGATTTTTAATATGCTTATTTAGAACGTTTATCATTTTTTTTTATTTCAAATTTGCATCCTGGCAATTTTTTTTATTTTTTATTAGTTGCAAAATGAAATATACGTCGCACGAACGTGATATAGCTATATACTATTACATATTCGAAGAGATTATGAAAAGAGCTATAAGTTAAAAAAAATCGTCAACATTTATTGAAAACCAACGGAGTTACAGTCTGTCAAAGTTGACGGCCTATTGTTAAACAAATTAGGTTGGTAGCGGCAAAAAAAAATACTGTTATAACCGGCAACCCGAGTACTTTCCCAACTAAAAATATTTTACTTGTGGAAGTATGTTAAGTGCATAAGAAATATTGTCAAAAGTCAGTGGGTCGCTTGAATTTCGGAGAGCCGTGGCGCGGCGGAAGGGTGAGAGAAGCGAACGACGGCGAGTCCGAAGAAAATAACGATAATATTCATAGTCCTGCCGTTAAATAAGCGAAATTCGCTTGAAAATAATTAACGTTGTGTAACTCCGTTGTTTTTCAACGAATCTTGACGTTTTTTTTTAACTTAAAGCTCTTTTCATAAGCTTTCCGAATAATATAGCTATATCACGCTTGTGCGTCGTATATTTCATTTTGCAACTAATGCTAAAAAAATAAACAAAATTTCCAGGTTGCAAATTTGAATTAAAAATAAAATGATAGATTTCAATGTATTATTATGAAATCAACCATGAAAAAAATGAGTGCGATTGTGGAAGATGCTCGTGATCGTCCAGATTAATAATTAGTTAATTTGTTTATAAGGCCATAATTTGTAAACTATTCAACTTACCGATTCCAGAATTCGTATGAGTTATTCGGCAGTGATAAGGAATGAGAGGATTCGATGCCAAAACGTTCTGGTAATAATAACGCAGTTTATAAATGTTTAATTCAAAAGTCATAAATAAACTTCTTCTGTTTATTACTTTTGATCTAGTCAATATTTTTTGAATCTCGCGGGCTAGTCTTGTAGGTTTTTTGAAGACGAAAAGAAAAGTACTTTACTGTTTTCTCGTGGAAATGAACGGAAAAAAGTTATAAGCGAAAAACGTGAATTTACGTAAAATTATACAATTGACCACCCTGTAAACAATCTTCCCCTCATTTTCATGACTGCCGAAACAAAAAGTCGCGTGCAACTCTATATTTCCTGGCCTATATCTGTCTATCTATCTTGTAGGAGTTATAAGTTTTAAAAAACACTCTGTATAACACTAAAATTTTAGATTGAAAGCAAAAGTTCACACCCCAAAAATAATCCAAATCGATAAATACGTATTCGAGTTATTTACAAAATTCCAAAAAAATTAACGAACTTTGAGGCCACCAATGTACCTATTTTGAGTCCATGAACCTGTGGTCTTCCGTGGTACACTTTATTCTGCGACACCCTGTATAAACTAATTATATGAATGATTAGTAAGCGACACATTACATATTTATTGCTTTCAGATTTCCATAAAAAAATAAATTAATTAAATATTGTCTAAATAAGTAAATGATGATACTGCTGACTTTTTTTTACATTTATATTATATAAATTAAATTAATTTAAGTAATTGAAATTATTAAAATACTGTCAAATAGGCACCATTTCTTGCATTTAACTATAGAAAAAAACAGACGAAAACATGGGAGACCAGTTACTTTTCCTCTCAGCTCTTCAAAGATTTTTTAATATGCTTATTTAGAACGTNAACTGACAGCTGCTATACAGCTCGTTGAGAAATGAGGTTAAGTTGGTCGCTATAAGCTCCTCCCTACGTCCAATGTGTCAGAGCCAACTTCGACCACGTTTTATTTGAATGCTCGTTATATAAAAAAAATAAAACAAGATGTTTTACAACTAATATTTTTATTAAACAGATATAATATTTTTCTGCAATATTTGAAATAGTTTTTTTAAAAATAGGTACCTGACAATGCAATAACTTGTTTGGGACAATTTTCCACAATTTTTGCCTCTAGCTCTTCTTGCCCGTTTCTAAGTTGAGGAAACTGTATAGGTATTCCGTTTGGCAATAAGGTTATTCTTACATTCCCTTTGCCAATATATTTGGTTTCGAAATGGTGTTCACAAAGCCTATAATTCTTATATACATCCACAATCCTAGGCAATAAATCGAGTCTATTGCAAGTTTCTATCCACACTCGAGCACTGCAAACTAAAATAAAAATTCTCCTAAAGATATTCTCTATACTTATGCAATACCATATTAGATGAAAACATACCACATTATTTTATAAATCAAAATACTTTTTTCTGATTTACAGTTTATAGGTAGGTACTTAAAATAATAATAATAATAATTACCTTTCTAATCCTTACGTAATCTCAAACGGGTTAATTCTTCACCAGTTTTGGATGAACAATCGCGAAAAGCATAATAATAACCATGCATTTTATTGATTTCAAGTTAATTAAATAAAACCACTATCAATTAACATTATACAACACAACTCTCCACCGCCAAAAAACTATTACTCGTTTCTTCTATTTATATTTGGCGGCTCTGACAGCCACTGACAACGGACAACAACATGAGCCAATTCGCGCATACGCATACGAAAACTGTTAATGCAGAAAGCCTTGCTGTCGCCGCTTCTCGTTGGTATAGTATTCTCTGGTATAACTCCGTTGTTTTTCAACGAATCTTGACGATTTTTTTTTAACTTAAAGCTCTTTTCATAAGCTTTCCGAATAATATAGCTATATCACGCTCGTGCGTCGTATATTTCATTTTGGAACTAAGGCTAAAAAATAAACAAAATTTCCAGGTTGCAAATTAGAATTAAAAATAAAATGATAGATTTCAATGTATTATTATGAAATCTACCATGAAAAAAATCAGTGCGATTGTGGAAGATCCTCGGGATCGTCCAGACTAATAATTAGTTAATTTGTTTATAAGGCCATAATTTGTAAACTATTCAACTTACCGATTCCAGAATTCGTATGAGTTCGACAGTGATAAGGAATGAGAGGATTCGATGCCAAAACGTGCTGGTAATAATAACTCAGTTTATAAATGTTTAATTCAAAAGTCATAAATAAACTTCTTCTGTTTATTACTTTTGATCTAGTCAATATTTTTTGACTCTCGAGGGCTAGTCTTGTAGGTTTTTTGAAGAGGAAAAGAAAAGTAATTTACTGTTTTCTCGTGGAAATGAACGGAAAAAAGTTATAAGCGAAAAACGCGAATTTACGTAAAATTAACCACCCTATAAACAATCTTCCCCTCAATTTTATGACTGTGGAAACTAATATGTTATTTTACTTAATATTTAGCATCTATAGTGATAAATTCAGCTTGCCGAAACAAAAACTCAGTGCAACACTATATATCCTGGCCTATATCTGTCTATCTATCTTGTAGGAGTTATAAGTTTTAAAAAACACTCTGTATAACACCAAAATTTGTAGATTGAAAGCAAAAGTCCACACCCCAAAAATAATCAAAATCGATTAATATGTATTCCAGTTATTTACAAAATTCCAAAAAAATTAACGAACTTTGACGCCATCTAGCGGCCAAACGCAGCGATTTCGGATATAGGTGAATTAGCCTCAATGTACACTTTATTCTGAGACACCCTGTATAAACAAATTATAGCAATGATTAGTAAGCGACACATTACATATTTTTTGCTTTCAGATTTCCATAAAAAAAAATAAATTAATTAAATATTGTCAAAATAAGTGATACTGCTGACTTTTTTAACATTTATATTATATAAATTAAATTAATTTAAGTAATTGAAATTATTAAAATACTGTTAAAGAGGCACCATTTCTTGCATTTAACTATAGAAAAAAAAAGACGAAAACATGGGAGACATTTTTGTTCACAAGGTAAGTACAGTTTGGGTAATAGATATCTTTTATAAAGTGATAGCACTTACATTCCTAATAAATCCCGCTCACTGAATAATTCATGGGAACGCCTTGCTGAAATTTTGATGTTGAAAACGCATTAATATTTCTGGCGATAAAAAATGAAGGAAATTAAAAACAGCAGCATCTGCAAAACCGCGTTCTTGAATATTTCATTTTCTTAGAGTGGTGCTCCTGCCTGTTTCGCCTAAACAAAGGTGCAGATGTAATCCAATTACTGTGCTATGCGAATATTAAAGTTACAGTTCAAATATATTATTTCGGTTAGTGGGTACGACTCCGGGGCCATACTTGGCCATTATTTATTTTAATTTGATTCCGGGGCTCCATTTCGATGATTAAAGATGTTCCTTGAACGTAATTCGATACTCGGGGGGCGAAGGGGTTTCTATGAGAATTTATTTGTGGGTTCTTAATGGATTAATTTAATTTATCTATTTATACTTAGGGGTACCCTTTTGTTGTATCTCTATTTTGAACAACCAGATATAACAAAAAGTATTGTTACATCTCCATGTACGAGAAGTGTCTCTTAATTCAGCTTTTAAATTTCTACGGGGTGCTTTTTGAGCTCAATAGAAATTTGCAAATTTCTGAAAAAAAAAAACAAAAATACCCAATAGGTATGGGAAACAGAACCACGAAGTTCTTTATGATCATTAAATTTAAAATATGCAGAATATCCCAGAAATAAGGGCTAAAATTTTAACCACAAATATACGAGTAGTTCATTAAAAGTATAACAACTTTTGTGTGATACATTTTCTTTGAAAACTCGCTTATTTGTAAAAAAAAATGTATAACCCTAACGATTCTATGGCTAAAAAAAAATCTAAGTAACATATGCGAATATTTTATGGAATGATTCATCATTTTAAAAGTTTCTTCCTATCCAGAACACAGTGACGGCTCCTGACATTGTGAATAGGTAAGGTCCGTACCTTTTTGACTAGGTGGGCAAGAAAGAAAAAAAAGCGCTGCATGCACAAATTTTTAAATTTTCAAGGTCAAACGACTAAATGCATCTAGAAATTTTCAGTTACATTTACAATATTATAGATAAACTTATGTTAACGAGCAGGATTTTAATTCAGACTATAAAAAATAATACGCAAGTACAGGGTGCGGCTAAGTAACTATATGATGTAAAAAAATTGTAACTTCTTTGCTTGTGAATATTTCACATATTTTTTTTCTATTTCAGGAATTACACTTGGGAGAATATATAAAAATGGAACGCTATACAATTGCGCAAAGAACTAAGATTGTTTTTCTATTCCTTGAAAATAATCGTTCGATAATTAATACTCAACGTGCATACAGAAGATTTTATGGTGTAAGAACTGCTCCAACGGGTCCAACCATTAGTTCGTTGATGGATAATTTTGCTGAATTTGGGACTGTCTGAGATTCAAGCCGTACGGGCAGACCTCGGACTGTCTGAGATTCAAGACGTACGGGCAGACCTCGAACTGGCAGATCGGCCGAAAATATTGATGCTGTGAGACAGAGCGTCACAGAAAATCCGGAGACATCAACGAGAAGACGATCTGCCCAGTTGCAGCATTCTGACCAGTGACCACACTCTTCGGCGAATTTTGAAACACGATTTGCACCTCTTCCCTTACAAAATCCAACTAGTCCAAAAACTAATTCCTGAGGACTTCGTATTGCGCTTGGAATTTGCTAGAGCAGTTTTAAATCTCGTTGATCAAAATGAAATCTTTTTGTCAAATTTAATGATGACCGACGAAGCGCATTTTCACTTGAACAGTTTCGTAAATAAACAAAACAACAGATTTTGGGGATCCCAAAATCCCAAAAATCTTCATCAAAAATCTTTACACACAATTCGTATTACTGTTTGGTGTGGCATTACCGCCGAATACATTTACGGTCAATCTTTTTTTAAAACGATCAAGGTGTAAGTTAAAAAATAAATGGAGAACGTTACAGAGTAATGCTTCAAATTTTTTTATTTCCGCAATTGCCACCAAACGCCAACATATGGTTTCAACAAGATGGTGCAACACCCCATACAGCCCGTGCAACGATGGAGTTATTGAGACAACAATTTCCAAATCGAATAATTTCTAAATACGGCGATTTGATATGGCCACCACGATCGCCTGATTTAACTGCACCAGATTTTTTCTTGTGGGGCTATCTCAAGGACGAAGTTTATGTGAATAAGCCCCAAACCTTGCAGCAACTAAAGGACAATATCCAAGAAGAAATTGATCGTATACCACAAGAAACACTCGACAAAGTTATGGAAAATACTTTAAAAAGAGTACATTTTTGCGTTAGAGAAAACGGTTCTCATTTAACTGACTGATTATTCTTCATAATTAATGTAAAAAATAACATAAAATAAACTTTACTTTTATCATTCAATTTTTTGTTTTTTTCATTCCATTCAATATTTATTTAAAAAACAAATCATATAGTTACTTTAGCCGCACCCTGTATTTGGATATTTTATTAATGCGTTCTCAAATAAAAGGAATAGCCATTTTTTATTATAGTGTTATTCGCCAATAGCCGTACTATAATCGTAAATTAAAAAATTATATTATTATTAGTAATAATATCAGAACTTTAAGAATTGTATCAAGTAACAGAAAAAAAAGTGATATATTAAAAAAATATACATATATAAACAAATTTTCATAAGGATAAGACAACTTAATCTATTTACATATAAAACAACACCATTTGCCTTCACTTTTAACAAAATATTTTAAAAACATAGTGAATGTTTTTATAAAACAGATTTATTTGTACGTCTTTTAAATTTCCAAATTTACTTACAATAATGTCTTCATATCATCAAAATTGAGGATCGGCACTAAGACTTTGCAATAGTTCTTTTTCTATTGTCATCACTGATAAGTTGTTTTAGCGCTCTTGTGTCATCGTATTTCTAAGTCTTAATGCACTTAAAACACAAAAAGTTTGTTTCTACCCAAATACTTGTGCAGGAATTGTTAAAACTGGGCAAAACAATTTGTATGTTTCCGAAAATACCATTTTAAATTCCTTGTATAATATTTCTATCGCTTCTTGAATTTCTAATTTACGAAATTGTCCGTCTTTTGTACAAAAATTGTACAAAATATATTAAGTTCGTTTTTCAACCTATCTATTTCAAAATATTTGTAATAAACATTCAAACGATTTTTCGGGAAATTTGTTTGCATATTCGGGAAATTTTGAGGGATCTATTAAAGCAAAAAAATTTAAATCATGTAAATTCCCAAAACGAAACTTTTGCCCCGTTTACTTGGTACTCCAATAATATTTTTCGCATATGTAATTAAAAATATTTTTAAATTTTTCTTCGTTTTTTAATTCAGAAATTCTTTAACTAGTGATTTTAATTTGTTTAGAGCAGTAGTTTACGTCATTACGTCTTGAAAAAGGTGTTTCAAGAGATAAAACAAAATTGTGAGATAGTTTCATTATTAACTACCTATGTAGGTATTTTATAATACAATAAGTATCTATTAAATTACGTTAAATTTAGTCTTACTTTGTTTTCTTGTAAGGAAATTGTTTTTCATTTACTTTAAATAATTAATACCTGCCTTATCCTTATCCTTAAAGCCTTTGTACTATTCCTCACACTACCCGCGTACTATACGACGCGTCCATTAACCGCGAACTGAAGCTACAAGACAAATACAAGCATCTTTGAGCCGGCCTCAGTTCCCTCCTAAATCACGTTAATTTAACCGCCTCGCGAGGAGGGGATACTGTAGCATATTGTAGGCAAGTGTGTAGGCCTACAAACAAAGAATTTCTGGTCTCACTGTGGTGTTGACTAGTGGGGAGTGACAGTGTCCAATGCCGCGCCGATAAAAACGGCGAGCGACGAGCGACGAGATATTCAATATTCAAGAAATTATGTTATACTGTTATTTTGATTTTTGATAAATGTAATAGGTAATTGAAAATTAGTTTACCTAACTGTTTATTTAGGTTAATAGTAGAATAGTAGGTATTAAAATATACGGTGTGAGAGCCAAATTTTACAGTGAGGCCCGGCTTCAGTTGTTTCATACGACGAGCCGCCACTGCCAGAACACCAAATATTAACAGTATTAAGTTTCCATTTTTTGCATTTCTTTCTGAATATTACTAATTCAATTAAGCACTTCAATTTATACAGTGGAGTGCTTAGCATTGATTTCGAGGTCTTCTGTGAATACTTGAAATATGGAAGCTTTTTGAAGTTTGTGTAGACCTTCTATGAGTACCTTAGAACTTTGTAAGCTTCTAGGAGTTTATTTTACTGTTATCTTCCCCGAAGGATTAAACAATGCCTTGGTGGATGAGCGCTAGATCTGAGGTCTAGGCCGGGAGTAATGTGTTCTCAAAAATTTATGAAAATCTTTAACAATGTTCTGAATTGCTAAAAAAATATTAATTTACCATAGCATATGATTTATAAACAGTTTTATGTGATCACAACTTTAAATTTCGTAACGTACTAGACATACTGGCTGGATTCCGATCCTGATTAATGGGTGAAAGATGTCAGGGTCGACGTTCAATCACAGTCCTTGATAGGGCCGCAGAGATCCTGTAACGAACTCCGCTTTAGTTGCACAATTGGCCTCTCCGGATTTTATCCATTTTTGAATTGTCGTCTACTGGAACTAATGATCGGCTTGCAGACCGACGTGATACTTTCGTTTTGTCTAGTGTTTTCCCAGCTGAAATTCCGCAATAGACGGAAAACTGTTCAGAAATTCGAAACTAAGTGATTCTCGAAAACAAAGTATAAGACAAAAGTTGGGTCAGCGGTATTAGGAATGCGGTGAGGGATATATATTCTATGAAAAGGGAATTCAATAAAAGAAGATGGAAACCAAAATACGAGAAACATCAGCTACCATAGAACCTCCACTTATGTCATTTAATATGAATCATATAATTATAGGGTCTTTTTTAATGTGATACTTTTTCTTAGTTGCCAGGTCAAAAAGAATCTATTTGTCGAGAATGTCGACATGAAAGAATTATTGTGCTAATTAAAAATGAAAAAATGTTTCCTTGAAACTTCATACTAAAGGATTCGGTTTTCGAGTAAAATTAAAAACATTATAGCACGGCACTAATTGTTATTAGTACCACGGATAATACACCAACAAAAAGGTTTAAGATGTGAACTAATTAGAGATGTACCGCGGACATATCAGCTGGACATGTCCATCGGACATGTCGTGAAAAGTAGATATGTCCTGAGGACACTTTTCAAGATTGAAAAGTTGTATGCGCATGCGCGGAATTATTTGTTGCATTCATAATTCCCGCAAAAATTTTTTGAGGTTGGTACATGTAAAATTAAAGATATTCAGCCATTTTCTTGTAATTTTGTTGGTAATTGTTTAATTGAAACTGACATTTTAAAAATACAACCTCTTTTATGTCAATATTTTATTATTTGTGGCGTTAACGAATAGTAAATAGTAGGTAATCAGTTGATTCTTAATTTAATATTTGATACACGAATAGTTTATAAATGAAGTATGACGCCAAAATCAACAGTTCGGTTATATTTTTCTGAATTGAGTAAAAACATTTTTTAAGAATTCCAGTAGGATATAAAAACATTTAAATACGTGTATTGGCTGTCAGGGGAAAATTAGAAACCAGTTTATAAAAAAGTCTAAAGGCAGGTAATAAGTAAAATATATCGACATATATTCATTAGAATAAAAGTAATATTTTGCTTTGTGTATCCTCAAGCAGTGACCTGTGAAAATATGACGTCACTCGTAGGTGCTTTATTAGATTCAAGGTCAAAAGTACTTTTTCCGACATGTCCAGACATTTCATTGACATGTCCGTAACACACTTTTCCGAAAAGTGCCGATCTCTAGGATTAATTAATTTGTATTCATAAGTATATATGTATGTAAGATAAGAGTGTTAATTCTATTTTTGAAATATGATAACACGACATGACAATCCATCATAACTGACATATTCTCTTTAACAGTTGTGTTAAACCACAATTGGCTGTGGTGAGTGTATGTGAACATAATCGCTGCATGTTGGAGTGTATCCTAGGATTCCATCTTGGGATCAATTTCTCAATAGAGTATGAATTGGTAGGGTCCAGTTCTAGAATAATCAGTGCTACTTATCTAGTCCTATAATGTTGAATCGTGTTCGAGTACCGTTGTGCTATTGTTTGTAATTTTATGGAGTATGAAATATTAAATCTTCCAATCTCTACAGATTCGATAAATGAAAATCTTAAAATAAAATAATTTATGTCGTTAACAAGATCATAGTCCCGCTATATTGAAAAAAAAGTTTTTAAGAGAAAGTTAGATAGCATTTTCAAATGGCTTAAAGTATATATAATAATAATTATAAGTATAGATATTTAAAGGTTAGTGTTTAAAGTTCTAAATTAATTAAAAAGCTGTCCATTATGGTTCAACAATTAATGAAATAATAGAAAAATACTTTACTATTATATAGCTTTATTTAATGCAAGTGTTTAATGTGCCAATAAAAATACAAGGCATTCTTTAACAGTAATTTCATATAGCAAATCTGTTTCCCATCATCATTCCAGATAGCAACGGGAGAAAAACGTAATTGCTGTTTTTTAACAGACATTTTGAGGTGAAAAGTAATAACGTTCGATAAAAATACACCAGTTTTTTTAAAACGTGTCCGAGAGAAGAACGTTGTATAGAGCTGCATCATTCACTTCTACGACACAATAGGACGTCAGATGAAAAATGTAATTTTGTAACAAGAACACTCAAAAACCGGATAAGCGCTTCGGCGACCCATTCGCTTCGTATTTGAAACGCTTTTGTCGAGTTATTTAATCAGTAACATATGAGGCAGACTGTAATTATTTGAGTGCTTCCTCAATATTGAATTCATCCGTAAAATCGGATTCTATTTAAAAATACTTATATTGGGAACGTACAGGATGTTACGATTTTTAAAAATTTTATTTTGTTAATAAATTTAGATGATATTTGCTTACATTGTTTTGCTCTCTCACTCTCACTCTCACTCTCACTCTCACTCTCACTCTCACTCTCACTCTCACTCTCACTCTCTCTCTCTCTCTCTCTCTCTCTCTCTCTCTATCTCTCTCAGAAGCGAATTCTGAAAGAGACATTTTTTAACCATTTGAATCTAATTTTCACCTTTTGAAATTTAGGTATGTTCTTTATTATTTATTATTATTAAATAAATATTTAATAGAGTGACCCTCAAAGTTCACGTAAAATTCCAAAATGCAATAATATATAGGGTGTCCCATTTAAAATAATGAAGTTGGTGCCGACTTCCGGTATAACCGGAAGTGCTGGAGAATTCTAAACATTTTAGTTGTGTTCGCCCCAGGGACACAGCCATGTTGCCAAATTTTTACTTTCCTAGATATCGATCGACGCAGTTCCCGGTTGGGCACCCTGTATAACTGCACTACTTTCAAGTTTGTTAAGAGCGGTTATTTTACAACAATCGAATTTACAATTTTTTTGTTTTAGCAACTCAACTGATTCTCTAGTGACTGATCTCTCTTCACTCACTGATCTCTGACTGTTTGTGTATTATATAAATTTATGTGATACAATTAACCATCATGAAACATCCCAGCATTTTTCCTGAATTTTTAAACTATGAAAATACTATTATAAACTGTAGATCTATGCTAACAGTGTTCTTAAATCTAATTACATTTGTGGAATGCTTATTTCTTCAGCCTTCTTTTGATATACAGTGGGTGTCCGCAAATTTCACCAACAACGTTTGGTTGCACATTCATGACGATAAATAAAGACGATCTACGAAAAAAAGTTAAATAAAAACCTTTTGCTTTTTGAGTTACAGGCCTTCAAATTTGTCAAGAATAAAACTAATTTAATTAATAACTTCATAACCCTGTTACCGATCGCGTTAAAATTTGGTACATTTATTTGGACTAGTATTGCGTATTGGACTAGTATTATTTCTTAAAGTTTTAGTCAAATCGATATACTGGGTGATACTTAATTTTCTCCCGTTACCGTTATAAGGTTTATTGATTTCAATTTCTTCACTTTGATATCTTACCAACTAACGCTTTTTAAACTATTCTTCTTACATACATAAATACTATCCCATTAACTACTTTTTAACGAATCTTACATTACGTTTCCAAATTCTTTTCTTTCTATTGAATTTTTTAGTTTTTTTATATCAAATTCAATATAAAAAATGAAGTAACGAATTTTATCAAAATATAATTCTTTTAATAGTAAATAGAAATGCTTAATAATATATTAATTTATAATCAGTGCCCAAGGAATTTTGATTAGAGAATGATGAAAGTAAAACAAATTATGTCAGAAAACAAAGGGAAATTCCAACCATAATAATAATTCGGTATAGTCCTATCTTACCAGAGAAAATAAGGAGATTATGAAACGAATTCGATATTAGAATATTTTTTCAGACAACAAATACGTTTCGGACGTTTTTGTCAAAGACGCGTCCAAATAATGGTGATCAAAGTTCATAAAATTGCTTTTATAGCACACCTTGTAAATGTAATAAATCTGATCTGAATATGTTAGAATTATAAATTTGAAATCAGGCTTGGGAAAATGATAATACCCTCTTGGTTCAACTCAGTAAAATTAACAGTTTTGGAAATATTTGTGATTTTATGTCACAGTGCACACTGAGCGGCGCCTCCTCCATTTTTTGTTTTTAATTTTTAATTGGACATAATAATTACTATGTTAGAACCATACATATTTTTAATCTAAGAACCTAGAAAATCTTACTGTCTGCTAATTTATTATTCACTAACAAAATTTGACAAACACACTTTACATATAACACAAAATAGAAAAACGAAACAAGAATAAGTTAAAGTAAGTTAAAACAGTAATTTAAAAGAAAGAAAACAATGAAAATACATTTTCAATATGGCACTTTCCAGCTCCACACACTTCCTAAGTCTACGAATGCTATTTGTTTGTGCACGAAAAAGCATTTCTGAGGTAGGTATGTTTAATATTATCATTATCACATTGGAAATTAATTTTTGTAGCAATTCATCCCTTGTCTGTACTGGAGTTGCGTACACTAAACTTCCTTACGGTACGGTAAGTCCATCGGGTTTAAAGTCTGGAGAACGCGGTGGCCATGAAATTGGGCCTCCTCTCCCAATCCATTTATTATTAACACAATGGATACATAATTTCGTACATCAATATTGAAATGGAGAGGAGCCCCATCGTGCATGAACCAAACGTTTCGTCGGATGTCTAATCGAACATTGTCTAATAGTAGCTACAAATTATTTTGCAAAAACTCCTAATACTGATGACCATTTGACGTTCCTCAAAAACGTATGAACCTATTAAATTATTACCCTTTTTCGTGTACGAACAAATAACGTTCGTAGTCTTAGGAAGTGTGTGGAGGTAGAAGGTGCCCACAGTGAAAATGTATTTTGATAGTTTTCATTATTTTAAATTATTATTTTAACTTTAACTTATTCTTGTTTTGGTTTTTCTGTTTTGTGTTATGTGTAAAGCGTGTTTGTCAAATTTTATTAATGAAAAATTACATTAGCAGTCAGTAACATTTTCTCAGCTCTTATTTTAAAAATATGTATGCTTCCAACATAGTAAGTGCAATTAAAAATTAAAAACAAAATGTTGTGGAGGCGCAGCTTGATGTGCACTGTGTCATAAAATCAAAAATATGTCCTAAACTGTTAATTTTACTGAGTTGAACCAAGAGGGCATTATCGTTGGCAACTTTTTAATTTTCACCTTTGAGGGCCCGTAACTTGTTAACGAGGGTCCGTATGATGAAGAAATTGTATTATTTTGACCTCATCTATATGTACTTAACTTTTTTGTATCAAGCACCGGGACACCCTGCATATATTTTTTTCACAGGTGGAAAGAATACCCAAATAAGTAAATATGTTTTTAATATCAAGGAACGATTATTCATAATTGCATTGTTTTCTTATACTTTTTCTCGATTTGAAATAAATACTATTACCATGTCACTAGTCTGCCTTCGAAGTAAGCAACTGTACAAACGCTACAACGTGTGTTTATCGAGCCGCTTCTTACATTCGTATTTACCGAATCTAAACACGTGTAAGGCGTTTCCCGTAACAATTTTCTCGCGCTTTCCAATCTGCCCTCCTTCCATAATCTTTTCTTTTTCGACAACGTTGACTCAATTCCTTCGCATAAAAGTGATTTCCATGTTATCATTGAAAATGGCGAATATCTGCTTAAGTGCATTTCCCACCATCGTCAGCTCCTTGAAATATAAAATTCTCGGAAAGTATTTCTCAAGTAGAGTCACATTGTGACCGAAAAGTTGCAAACAAGCCATCCGTGTTTTACGTAACGCCGTAATTATATGAAAGAACGGGAAAAGTTTCATGTAAAATGTAGTATTCAATAATGTATTCAATGCATTATATGACAACAGACAACGATTATTCCTGGAAAGTCATTGTCCTCCGCGTCTTAACGAAACATATATCTAGCCTCTACAATTTTTTTAATTCCAAAGTGCAACTGCAACTTTGAACCATGAATTTTTAGAGCTTGACGCCCAGTGACACTTTTAATCTACCACTCAAAAGCTACAAAAACCACGTGGTTTCAAACCATTTGACCGAAAACCAATTTACATAAGGATTCCAGCGGGGTCCTTTGTGCAAAAATATAATATTTTGTCATTAATGGAAAAAAAATTTCTTCCCAATCAAAATTGTTATTTTGTTGATGATAGCGAAAATCCGTATGCCTGCACACTACAGTGTTTAATCAAGGACCAATTTAAAATACGTAGAAACGTTTTGCCATGATGTCGTTTGTTTTCATAGGGTGTAAAGCGATTTCACGGTAAATTTTCTCATCAAAACAAAAGAAACAAGTAGATGTTTTCAGTGCGGTTCCTAGGCCATGTTATCGTTCAAAGATTGAATGTCAAATACAGATTTTGATAATTTTCTCAAGAACCGTTGAAAATATATAATAGGTGTAAATAGGATGGGGGTCATATTTATACTGTGCAAAACTGTACTTATCTTATCAACTTCGAGTCACCTGTTACATAGGTGTTGTATAACAATGAAAAAGTAATACTAACGGTTGGTAGAAGGAAGCGCAAAAAAGAAATACGCCTAGGTAGGAAATTCTGGAACGAAGCCTAAATAGTTGTAGATAGTCAGTTGAAGTGCGAACAGTGTGGAGATCGGCAGTAAGACGATCGGCGGGCAGTGTGTCAAAGTAGTGAAAAGTTAATTGGTTAAAGTGTTATTAGTTAGCAGGTAATATTCTTTAAGTACTTTGTTGTTAATTGTTCTATGTAATCTTATGATTGTAATGTTTATAGATGTTTCATGATAATAATTCTTTGTATGTTTAGCTTCCGTTGCTTTATGCTCAAGGGCATATATTTTTCTAAGNGCTAGGTATCATAAGTTTGTTTTCTCAAATTTCTTCATAAATAGTATTTTTTTTGTAGTTTTCATACACCATCATTAACAATGAAGAAATACACAAATCGAAAGCAGTTTTAATCAGTTTTTTCGAGTAATAGTACTTGTTCCCCTGAATACAAATCTAAAATGATTATTATTTTTAAATCAAATAAGAATCGAGTTTTAATTAGTTTTTTTTTGACCACTATAATTCTTACTCATGTCATCACTTTGCAGCGTATATTACGGGACACCCGGACTTAGCGTGGTAAATTATATCCCTGCACTATCAGCGTTGCCAGGTTATCTTTTTAAAACAACTGGAAAATGATTTAGTAAAACAGATTGCTTTGATATGACTTGTCGACGTGTCATTTTAAAGTCACCATATTATCTTGATATCAATGTGGTCGAGGCGTTGAACATAAATTCAAAAAAAATGTTTTGTGTGATTTACTAAATACCTACTAACTAAAATACTATTGGTATGTAGATATGTTACTAATTGTAAATAAAATTAATAATAAAAATAAAATAATTATTTTAAGGTATGAAAATTACTAAAAAAGGTTGAAAAAAGTTAGTTTTGATTACGGAATTTGAGAAAACAAACTTATGGTACGTGTTTGTAACGGTAAGGATCTGATTTATAAGAACGGAACACGTAGAAAAGTGTCGACTGAAAAATTTATAAAACATGAACTGCTCCTGTCTCTAGTTATTGGAAGTCCATGCACGTTGATTATCTACGCTTCCCATCTAGTGCAGTCTTGCACGGTAATGCAGATGGTGTCTGTTAACAGCGAGTTGCTTTTAAATGAACCGTCTGTAAGTAATATCTGGCTCGTAAAGTCTCGATGTCGTCGTAGTCGTGTATCCAATTAGTAAAATTAGTTTTTCGCCGAAACATCTACCAAGTCTGTAAGGTAGCGAATCCTTATACTTTACTATTATGCTGTACCGTGCATTCTGCGCAAAAATTATTAATGCAAGAAATTTAGAAAACCATTTTTGTTAACATTTCTACCATGGTTACTAGATATGGAAATTCGTTTGTCATTTCTTTTCCGTTTCTGAAAAAGAATGAATCAAATAACCATTGCGCTAAAAAGAACACTAAATGCTTATTTCCATTAAACTATGTTTGTCCTGCAAAACTAGTACGACTGTAACATTTACGTAGCTCACAAATGAAAGTAAGTATTTCCATATTTCCTTGTAACAAGATGTGAAAGTTTCATGACTAACTAATACTAGAATAAATTTTCAAGTCACCCCATTTAGAAATTTAAAGGAGATACTTGAAAGATAAATTAATTGAGATGTAAAACTTCAAATATTTTTTGCAAATAGAACATGCATTTTTAATACCTACTGTCATATCGCAATAATACGAAGAAACATTTTTTATGATTCAAAAGTATTTAGACAAAACCGTACATGTCCAAAGACATCGGACTTGCCATTCAAGCCGCCCAGACTGCATCAGACGAAATTCGAAATATTCAACAATGTTTCGAATCCAAACGCTAGACATACACAAAGAGCCAGACACATCAGTCAGAGTATACGATACCCACAGAGCCCGATGCTGTGGCAGAACGATCCAGAAAGACTATTGTAGGTTACCATAAAATCGCTAATGTTTGGAATATCGAAATGAGGAAATTTACAATAAGAATCTAGCGGACTCATCAAGGAATGATATTTGCGATTTATTAATCAAAACCAAGAGTCGGTAGGCATTGTAAAAGTTTCCAAATTTTATATTATTTCATAATATGGTCTATTGCGTACCTATAACCAAAATAAACTATACTTAACTCTGTTTTTAATAATCTAACGTTTAAATCGCGTAGGTTCAATGTAGTCCGGAAGACAATGAAGAATGTCATTAAGAGGATGTCAAGTAAGTTATAGACAACTACAACAAACCAAATAAACAACAGGTTTTAAGTTCTAAGTTTTAGGTGAAAATGTAGAAATGGGTAGAGGCCGAATAGCAAGAGGCTCTCAATAAGTATGTTCATCCGAGTATGCTATGTTGTTAGAGGAATCCGCAGTAACCCACTTCCTCTGAGTCAAGGTTCTGGTAGTGACTATTGCCGCAAGAAGGACCAACAGAGACTAGACACTGATTACCATAAACTGTAATATTGTGAGAACAAAAAGTTGAACAAGTTGTCTGAAATGAGTTAATTTCTAATATTATGTAAAATACTATTTTATATTGTGAATCACTGACTTCAATATTACTTAAAGGGGATATGCTCTACAATTTTTTTATTTCAAATCTATATTTCAAAAACATCATTTGATTTCCACATTTTAGATACTGGTAGGTATTGAAAATTCATGCGAGACGAGATCCAAGTTTAATTATTACTTGTTTTTATCCCGATAGGATTTTAATTGGGGAAATTAAATGAAATTATCCCCGGACTTTTCACAACTAAACTTATTAATGAACCCCTGTTCAAAATGGAACTTATTTAGTTGCCCGACCATTCTCCGCAATTAATAAATGAATATAAAACAAAGCCAACTTTGTGTAACAAATTGAATAAAATGTACAAATTATGAGCAAGTCTGTACTTCTGCAAGTTCGATCGCATGAAATGCAACCGTGTTCATAAAAATGCAATAAAAACGCGTAATTTAATGCGTCAGAGAAAAAATGTAAGATATTCCGCAGACTGGGTGTAATAAACATGCAAAAGAGTGCATTTAAAATGCAAGATAGCGGTGATTTATTTTATTCAAGTCTAAATTTAATCCGGAATAACTTAGAGGGCATGCCCCCCTTATAAAATAAAGAGCGATTTTAATCAAGTCTGAATTCGTAAAACTGAATGAATGTAACATACAAATTTCTCAACTTATTAATAGGTCTGGCAAAATTCAATTAGTAACTCTGAAATATTAAGCAATTTCAGGCCGCTATCTAAAGTCGTATTAATTTAAAGTTGGAACCTCCTTGGTACATAATTATATTAGGGTTGAGTACCTATTGTTCTTTTTAGACAAAGAATTCCAGGAGAATTGCTATTACATAACTGAAAGCTTATCAATTTCAATAAAATTCTTGTAATAACTGTTTAATTGTACATTCAATTCAAGTGTAAATTTTAACAATTTCAATGGGGATAATCTTGATTTATTCAATAGAATTATAATATGTACAGGGTGTCCCTGAAAAGGATGGACAACGCTTGACCACAGGTTCCTTGGATGAAAACAAGACTATTTAGCCTAACTTACCTTACTGAGGTACAGCCTTCTAAATATAGAACAGATAACCTAGTTTTTTTTAAATAATTTGAAAACTGTTTTTCTTAGAAACATCAAATTTGGTACATATATTTATTTTTGTATAAGGGCAATGTAAATATAGAATTTGGTGAGAATACATATACAGGATGTTCTATTTCTAGTGCCTGTGCGTCACTGGCTATCCCGTAACTTTTTTGTATGTACGCCAATGGCGACAGAATTTTTAAAAATATGCACTATTTTAGAAGATTCTTTGCCTTTTACAACATTTTGATATCGTTTATGGATTTCGAGTAAAATTGGCATTTTTTACACATTAAATATAATATAAAATCAGTTCAAGATAAATAGAACATTCTAGTACGAGGTGCCATATAACAAAGAAACAAATTCAAAACAATAATTAAAGAGTTCTGTGTCAAGCTAGCTGTGATTTAATTTTAGCTTACTTTGTTTTTTATTAAATTTATACTTTTGCTAAACAAACTGATATGTTAGTAGTTTTGGGGTACTGTGAGGGAAATTGTTGCGCTACTGTTCGAACACATGCTGAAAGATTTCCTAATCGAAGAACTCCAAATTACAAAACATTTGCTAATGCGGAGAGACGCCTTCGGGAACCAGGACGTTTTTTACCTGTAACATTAAATCGTGGATAATGTACGGCCGGAATTATTTAGCTGGAGGAACAAATTTTGGAAAGGGTCGAAGAAATTCCTCAAGTAAATAAAAAGCGTTTAGCGGCAGAGGTTGGCTTTCAAAAAGTTCCTTTAATAGAGTATTAAAAGACCAGTTATTACAGGTTACTGGTAATACAGGTTACAGGTAGGTATTACATGTTATTAAAGGTCTAACAGGTGGATAGGTAGANTCCAAGAGAATTGCTATTACATAACTGAAAGCTTATCAATTTCAATAAAATTCTTGTAATAACTGTTTAATTGTACATTCACTTCAAGTGTAAATTTTAATAATTTCAATGGGGATAATCTTGATTTATTCAATAGAATTATAATATGTACAGGGTGTCCCTGAAAAGGACAACGCTTGACCACAGGTTCCTTGGATGAAAACAAGACTATTTAGCCTAACTTACCTTACTGAGATATAGCCTTCTAAATATAGACCAGATAACCTAGTTTTTTCAAATATTTGAAAACTGTTTTTCTTAGAAACTTCAAATTTGGTACACATATTTTTTTTTGTATAATGGCAATGTAAATATAGAATTTGGTGAGAATACATATACAGGATGTTCTATTTCTAGTACCTGTGCGCCACTGGCTATCCCGTAACTTTTTTGTATGTACGCCAATGAAGACAGAATTTTTAAAAATAAGCACTATTTTAGAAGTTTTTTTGCCTCTTACAAAATTTTGATATCGTTTATGGATTTCGAGTAAAATTGACATTAATATAAATTCTGTCGTCATTGGCATACACACAAAAAAGTTACGGGATAGCCAGTGGCGCACAGGCACTAGAAATAGAACATCCTGTATATGTATTCTCTCCAAATTCTATATTTACCTTGCCCTTATATAAAAAAATAAGTGTACCACATTTGAAGTTCCTAAGAAAAATAGTTTTCAAATTATTTGAAAAAAATAGGTTATCTATTCTATATTTAGAAGGCTATATCTCAGTAAGCGTGTACTTTTGTATATAGGTAAGTTAGGCTAAATAGTCTTATTTCCATCCAAAGAACCTGTGGTCAAGCATTGTCTATCCTTTTCAGGGACACCCTGTATATGAAAAACTTGATAAAAATATTTTTTTTTTAGGAATTACATTGTTTGATGAAATATCATATTTATGATAAAAACGGTTAGTTGTATTTATGGAATTAAACCAAAATATTCAATACTGATCTTGTGTTGGGTTTATTAAAAAGTTATCTAAAAAAGCAAATAAAATGTGTTAAAATTAATAGAAACGAAATTAAAAGATTGAAAATAGAAGTAGACACTGTTCTTGTAGGTACCTATATTTAATAATAACTAGTGATTTCTACCTCAGGTGATACAGCTGTCATATTTCAAGGAGATAACTGAAAAGCTGCATATCAAAATGCAGACAAATAAAAAATTATACAATTAAGTAACCATCATTCAGTTCTTCATTATTCTGAAACTGCTTTTTGTTTTACAATTTTGACCTTTTCTGATGATATTAAAATACATACCGTTATAGGTATGCATATCTGAGAGCCCATTTTCGAGACGACCTTTTTTTTATTTACAGCAAGTAACAAGTTTCAAAACCTTAATTTGCAGGAGATACAGCAATAACAAAAAAAGTCGATTTTTGACGATTTTTTCGATATATCTTGAAAAGTATTATAGAAATCGATATATAGAAAAATACGAACCGATATGTTTTTTTATACCTACAACTTCCTCATTTAACTTTTTTCGAATGGACATTATACGAATCTTAATAGCATTTTCTTTCACTATATGTAAATAATTTATTTTTATTAAGTGTAGACAGCAATGTTATTTTAGTAAACGTGGAGTGATTTTCATTACGCAGCTCACTAGTTAAGAAAACTGCTCCAAGATTACCACACTGTAAACTTTCATACTATAAAAATATACTGGAAATCTAAAGTACCTCATTTAATTTGAAAGATTATGCATCGAATACATATAACTTATTCCTGCTTGTCTTAAGTTTCCTCCAGAACTGCAGAACTCCAAGAAGTACGAGTGCGGTTATTTTACTTGCAAATTGTATACAGTAGAAAACTATTTATTATTTCAAGTTGAACTTTATATTCAGGAACTTTAAAGGGGCATGAAATCAATGAAACTCCTTTTAGAAACTAATGTGGCAGGGATACATGAAAACCGAAGTAATGGCTGCAGCCATTGAGATATTTTCGCCATTTTACGTCCTGGAGCTGGGCTAGAGAAGTAAAGTGAATTTACTTTCAACCTCGAACTGAATCTAATTTGTTCCCTTAAACAAATAATCTGTGATCAATACCGTCGGTTTCGTCTGACAAAATACGTAAAAAGTTTATCGTTTTACAATTTTCAGAGTCGCCATATATGAATTGAAAATTCTATGTTTACTGCCATCAGAATTATACAATAAAAATGTTAAGTTACAATTGAATTTATGATTCTGAGAGTACAGTTGCTTAAATTGTGGGAGAAAATATTAGTAACTGAATACAAAATATTATATTTTAAGTATTTAGAGGCAGCAATGCTCTAACTGTTAATCTTAAGGACTATTTCTCAAAGTTGTTAAAAATTAAAATACAGTTAATTAACGAAAACAACAGTGTACCTACTCAAATTAACAGAAATAATAAATTGTAGTTTCGAAGACGAACGGCAGAAAAAAAGAAAAAAAATAATGCGTATAAAAAAAATGGAATTTTAGAGTAAAAGAAAAGAATTTGGGAATGTAATTGTAACTTTTGTATAAAAATAGCAGTAATGGGACAATGTTTGCGTAAGAAATAGTTGAAAAAGCGTTAACAAAAAGTAATGACGAAGGTGCGATAAAGCTAAACAGTAATCTCCAAAATGTCCGATACCAATAACCAGTGATTATAACGTTTTTTTACACCCTCGAATATTTAATAAATTTAATTATAACTCAAAAATTTAATATTTTAAAAATATACTTATAAACAAACGTGTATGAAAAAGTGTTTGCTTGACACCGAATATTTATTGCCTAGTGACATCTCCTGCCCTTAGAAATTTCTCTAAGATAATATTTTTGTCATCAACTTAAACTTCTTGCAAGTTGTGATTAAAAAAAGTGACGATTCAGACTTGAAAATGCTTGACAAGTAGGATAATCTGCCATAATTAAATTAATTGTTTCTTATTTATAAAACCGCACATTTAAAATCAAATATCACGAAATGTTTTCAAAAGTTTATGTGGCAAATTCAGATGTTCCACAGGGTTCCAATTTGAGCCCACTCTTGTTCTTGTACTTTACTAATGATTTACCGCAATGTCTTCATCTTTTTGAATTGAATTTGAATATTGTTGTTCGCTGACGATTTTAAATTTTATAGACAAATTAAAGTTTTAAATGATTGTACTCTTGCTCCAGCTGGACATTGATTCTGTATTCCGTTGGTGTAAAGAAAAAAAAATAATATTAAAAAGTGCTGCAATATTTCTTTTACTCGTAAAAATGATGTTGTTACTTATGCATATAAGATGGATGCCACACATTTAGTTAAGACTTTGGAAAATAAAAATCAGTTTTGAAACAAGATTTTACATGGAAATTCTCGAAGAAATTCTAGGGTGTCAAAAAGTGATATCGTAACCCAGGGATTATTACAAAATGTGCAATAACTATAGCATCATCAAAAGAGAATGTTGAATGAATCTACTGCATGACACAAATAATCAGAAGGCGAATCAAGGTGCTCGACAGCACAAAAAAGTCTAGAGACTTGTAACAGTAAGTTAGTTAAGGTTTAATATTTGTAAAAATTAAAGTTTTTTAGCTAGAGGTCAGAGGAAACAGGTTTCTTTAAATGTAAAATTCAGTATTTCCAAATTGTTTTCATTAATTAAAATTAAATATAAGCATCGTGTTGCAAAAAAAGAAATATATAAAAAGAAATAGTGATCTAAAATCAATTTAAAAAGTAAGAGTTATATTTAATAATATTCAACAACCTGTCAAATTACCTTTAAGTTAAGTTTTCAAAAATGTATACAAATTTTCCAGGCGTCCAAATTATGCTATAATGGTGTGTAAACACCTTAAGTATAATTAATCGGGACAGGCTTAAGTTCAACACCCGAACAAGGGAGGAAGTTTAAAACACATAAAACATTTTCGTGTCAAATGAAATTCAACATACCCTTCGCGTTAACGGAAGACAGGGAATACGGAAAAGTACACAAGTATAGGAACACCTTGGGAAAACTACACGCTGTTGATTTTATATTAATCCATCAGAGCGTTAAAATATTTTAAAGCGCTCGTTATACTTAAGTACACACACATACCCACATAATTTCCCTCTTGTGCTTTTTAGGGCCTAACATCTTTATAAAATTTGAATATATTTGAATAAGCAGGAGTTCGTTTGCATTTAGTAACTAAATTTACGAGCGATTATCTAATAACTGCACGTATGTTAGTCTCTTATTGCCTTCGCCACAGGTTCAAAAATTACATTAAAATTAATGAATTTTCATGGCTGCTTAGTTAACTCATCAGTCTAGGTTTTACTAATCTTCGTCTGACGAACGATATAACGGGTATTTTTTTTAAGCTGAAACTTTCAAATATCTGGAGAAATGCATTAGTGCTAAAATTAGTCCCTCTCCCTCACTCCTTGTATGTAAGGAGGGGGTAACTTTGAAATCTTAAACAGAAACTCCCATGCTTGGTTAAAATAACTTGTTTCTTAGAGTTATTTATTTTTTTCTACGTATATTTTGTGTTTTTGCAGTCACAAAAAACACGTAGAAAGAACGTTAAATGTAAAATTATTAAAACATTTTTATAAACATTATTTTTAACAAAAGAAGTGGTATCTCTACAACAAACTACAAAAAAAGTACATTACTTTGAAAGCAGATTTAATCAAGCACTCCGGTAAGTCATAAGCGAAGGAAATCACGTTGGAGAACAATATAAAATATTTTTTTATTTGTTCTTAAATGCCTCTAGTAAAGTGTAAAAGCATTTGCTTACGAAATATTTCGTCAAATATTTTTTAAATAAAGAGAAGCTTTCATAATTTGTCAATTCTAATGGTAGGTTTTTAAAAATAGTTGTACATAAAACATAAGGGCGTTTCCTAATAAGTGAAAGGTTATAATTACCTATGGAAATATGAATAGCTGTGGGTAGTATAGCATTTGACGTGAATTTATTTTTGCTTTTATAAACAAAACTCGCTGCCTCGTATACTAGAATTGAGGTTAAACTTAATAATTAGCAAAATGACATTTTATATGTATGTCTGTACTAATACCCAACGAATAATTAAATACCTTAGGTGGCAATAAGCAAGACCATAGTATACATTTACTAACTCTGGTTTGGATAGTACTGGCTTTTAGATTTCGTAACGTGAAATTTGCGGAGTTTAGCTTAAATAAAATTTGTTTCAAAACTAACTATTTACACTGGAAACGTGGTATTCTTTAATGCAAACATATTACAGAAAAGTATGCATAGTTTCGGTAGGAAATTTTGAAAGATTTGAATTTCGTCAATCTGTCGTGAAACTAAAAATATTTTCAACAAATTCTACGTACTACGTACGTTACACTAAATAATGAGTGGTTCCTAATAGTCATTCGACAAAACATTAAGCTAATTCAAACAAATTCCAAAAGTTTTTTCTAAAAAATCCTATCAAATGAAGTCAAAAAATGTTCTACGATATGCAAGGTATGCAAAAGATAAGATACCAGATATGCAAAAGACTCGCCAAAAGACAATATACCAGGTATGCAAGAGACAAAATACCAGTTATGCAAAATACCTGGTATGCAAGATACCAGGTATGTAAAGGACCAAATATCAGGTAGGTATGCAAAAGAACAGATTCATAACTATTAATATTGAAGAATACACTTACTCCGTGGGTTAAATACCCCTACTAGGATTAAATTATATCCCTATACCCAGTAAACAGCTAGGAATAAATAATTATCCAAAATAAAAACTAGAAATTATACTTATGCCTAAATATAATTAATACAAAAACATATACTTGATATATTAAAACTGTTAAATAATGTAATTATTCAAAAAAGTATTTTGCATTTCTGTTCAAAATCTGCAATAAGAAATAGAGGTTCCTATATAAGATTTCAAAGGCACCCTCCTGTCACCTACAAGAAGGGGAGGAGAGGGACTAATTTTAGAACTAATATATACCCTGCGTGAAGTGATTAAATTTTGATTATGGAAATTTTTTCTTAGAGTACTTATTTCTCGAGATATTTTTAGGTTAAAAAATCACACGATATATCTTCAAAGATATAAATTTTACAAAAATGTTGTCACTCTGTCAGCATTTTCAAAAGAATTTCTTTCCTTATTTTGTTGAGCACTATATGTACAGATTGTCCCATTTTTCCAGTTCAGATTTAAAAAAATCACTGAAACAGATCAATTAGTAAATAAAAATTGTCAGTTTTCCTATTTTCTATTTTTTGAGACGTGTTTGACAGACCTATAACATTATCGACATATTTTTTAATAGGACGCTCTATATTTTATACTATAAATAACTAGATATACCTTCTAAAGACGAATTCAGCGATATAAGGTTTTACCTACTCTTTTGTAACAGTTGTCAAACAGTGTAAAAAAATATCTTTTATGTCGTACTGACGACTATTTCAAACAATCAATGTTTTCTGTACTTTAAAAACGTACCTACCCTTTATTAGTCTTTTTCTACCTACTTTAAGGCTTTTTTTCTCAAAAAAAAAAAAACATCGATAAACGCATAAAATTCACCAGAGTACCTTAGGTATAACGTGAATCGTTTTAGTTCCAATTCATTCGTTGTTAAATTATTTTGAAAATTGATTGCCCGTTTAAGCGAAAAACAGAGAATTGATATTTTAATCATGATTGGATGCGGAGATAAAATCCGTAGCCAATATGTGACTTATTTCACCATAAGTATCCAGGCCAGAGAATTAGTCGAGCTACAATAAGTAAAGTATCCAAAATCGGAAGTATAAAATATTTACCTGGATCCAGATATGCGAAAATAACCTTCAAAATGGAATGCTCGCTGTTACTGAAAATCCTCACTCATCCATTAGATCTATCTCAGCCAACTTCAACTTGTCGAAGTCCTCAGTTCACAGAACTCTGAAGTCTCAAATGTGGCATCCTTACAAAGTTAACGTCTTAAAAGAACTATGGGTAGATGACACAGACAGAAGATTACAGTTTTGCGAGGAAATTAGAAATTTATTTGAAATACAACCCAATTTAAATATTTTCACTGACGAAGCGGAACAGTCAAAATCCTAGATATTGGAGACCAGAAAATCCGTATTGGATGCAAGAAAAATATGTTTAGAAAGAGAATGTTTGAGCTTGAATAGTAGGAAATCGCATGTAAGAAATTACCTTAATGAAGTTTTCCCAAATCGATGGACAGGCACAAGAGGGCCGCTTGAATGGTCATCACCCTCCCCTAACTTAACCTCACTAGATTTCATTTGTGGGGCTATCTAAGAAGCAAAGAGTATGTGAACAGAACATACACTATCGAAGGATTGAAAAATCGTATCAGAGAAGAAGTTCGAAGCATAACACCAAATGTTATTCAAAATGTAATCGATAACTTTGAACACTGGATTGGGCATCGTGCAATGGTTAATGGGGGCCACTTTGAATGTTTGCTTTAATAAAATAAGAAGTAATACAAAATTCTTGTTTTCATTTAATTCCTCCATTTTTTGACAACTATGACAAAAAAGTAGGTATAACCTTACATCGCTGAATTCGTTTTTAGAAGGGCTATCTATTTATACTATAAAATATAGAGCGTCATATTAAAAAAATGTCAGTAATGTTATAGTATAGGTCTGTCAAATATGGCTTAAAAAAATAGAAAATATTGCAAAAAAGTGACAATTTCTATTTAATCATAATTGACCTATTTCAGAGATTTTTTAAAACTTCACTGAAAGAAATGCGTTTTATTCTTTATTAGAATTCTATATACCATTATAATACCATTGTATACTATATGTGACAGTTAAACAGGTGAATATTGGATATAAAACGCGTATTGCTAGCACAGTTGTATAGTGACTATAAACCTTATTCTTTATTAAATTATTGTATAACTAGTATACAACGTTTTTTATACCCTTTACGAAATAATAGCAATAACTGTTATTAAAGTGTTCCATATCGTTATTAGAACATCTAGTACTGGTTATAAGTTTTATAATAATAAATGTATTAAACTGTTGTATACTCTGTATGAGTTAAAAACATATGTCATTAAGTTTTCAGAAATTTTATTGGATAACTGTAATTACAAGCTAAGGTTCTAATGTAAACATACATAAAACATACTTTTAAGCATTAAAAATGATGACAAATCGCTCCCAAAACTGTCCAGTTTATTTTCTTAGCAACGATGCACCCGTATTTTCTTGTATTACATGAGAATTTGCACTATAACTCTTCCACCTTAAGAATGAAGCATCCCCAGAAAGGTTGAGCTTCTTTCCATATAATTTTATTTCCTCTGGTTGATTGACTTTATACCCATGCTCTTCTTTGTCACCGTTAACCTTCTGTTCCTCCATCTTATGTAAAACTTAACATCAGCGATTTCTAATAGGACCTACAAAATAATAATTTTTAAGATTTAGACAAGATTTACATTTGAAAAAACAAAACAATTACAAGCCATAAAACAGTTAGATACTTACATAATAATTTTCCATTTCACACAACGCGATATGATCATGTATCCCACAAAACATGTGCATATACTGTCCATTTTCATCAAACTAGACGTGTGTAAGTCGATGCACAGCGGACTGTCGGAAATTTTACGATTGTTGTATTTTCTCTTCTTGAGTAAAGATAATAAAGACGTTGTGGTTTTGTGTGTTTATTTTGACAATGATTGAACATGTATGGACAATAAAAGTGGACTGTATAAGATAGTTGAGTACCGTTCTGCTTCATGCATAGCATGCTACTGAAATCTTAGAAGGGATGAGCTCGTGCGGCGAACCCTAAATCAGCGGCTGGAATAGCCAGGTTTCTTATTGAGTCGGCGCACTTCGCTCTCGGGTCTGACATATGATTATTATTACAAGACTATGAATATAACTTAACAACGATCATAACCGATTATGCACCGAGAGGTGACGATCACTTAACCATTATAAGATGCGTTTTACACGTTAAAAACGGAAACATATTCAGTATAAGAACGAATAATTCTGTTAATACAATTGTTATATACAAATTCGGATACTGGTCTTTATACAACAAATCTTCCCTACTATACAACTGGAATATAAAGTCTATAACATCTAATAATGTATAAGTCATTCATTATAACCTTTATTTCATAGATGCATAAGGTGTATTAAGCACCTTCCAGTTAAACTGATTGAATAATGAGTATGGAGATGATTGCTTTTTTTTTAATAAAAGTTATATATTGGTTATAAAAGTTTTAATATGCGCTATACACATTATTCTAGATAAACAGTTTAATAAGCCCATTTCTTTCAGTGTTCAACTGGAAAAAAAAATGAATTTTGCTCCATGATTTTGTGACACACTGCTAATTTGTTTTAGTCTTTTTTATAACAACTACTCAAAGAAGTTATGTAACAATATCAGATAATCGAAAGCACAACGTAAAACTGACTTGAAAAACTAAATTTCTCTATTTTAGGATACACAAGACTTTTTTTAAATTGTCCTAGACCCAAGAAAACTCAATCAAAGAGCGACCACGCAAATCCTTATCTACTTAATTTCTTTTACCACCGAAACGTTATTAAGAGCTTCCGAGCAAATCCCGAGAAAGTTTCGTACGAATTCTACTTTACTTGTAATTTAATTTTAATCCATTTAAAAGTCAACCTGTTATGTTGCGGCGACCCAGATCGCACGACTCGGACTTGCAGGAGTATCAGTTTAGGCATCTAGTTGGTACCTTTCTAGCAGGAGAGATTAAAATTCTACGACAAAACGGCGAAATTCCGGAAGCTGACACTTGCCGGAAACGGCATGTAGGGCCTTACAAGGATTAGTTACTGAGGTTTTATTTAATACAAAACGGAAACTAAAACTTTAATACGGGAGGGAAACTAAAACTTTCCTTCAAATTCTGAGTTTACATTTAATTAAACTAAACAGGAGCAGGATTAATTCGATATTATTATTGTTTGGTATTACAATGAAATAAACCGCAATACTCATCCAGTTCCAGGGAAGTTTGATGGAATTATTATGTATTACGAATTCAGTAAATTGCCAGAATAGTTTTATTAGAAACTTCTATCGAAATAACTGTATTGTAGGTGAAAATAATTCTCCAGAGTCGTATAAATTATGAGCTAAATTCAATCTCTATTCCAATAGAAAACTTATTCCGATACGGGTTGCTCCCTAATTTAATATCTAAGAGCTATCTATGCACTGAACGATGGTACTAATGCATACTTCATCCAAGGGGGGAAACACATGGGGATTTATAGTCTACACTTATGGGGATGCACTTGGGGATGGACGAGGATTTCATTAGAATCCTTAATTTTCACTGGAATGAACTAAAGATGTACAGGAATATTGACATTATTATATTCAAAAATCTAACCACAGAGTTAAAGTGTACGTTGAAAACTATCCGCAAGAATATATTACGTAATAATACACCAATACACCTTTAGGTCTAAAGAGAGGTAAGTTTTACCAAACCTGAAGGTAAATAAAAGATAAGAATTTAGGTATTTATTTTATCTTAAATTAATATTTTCCAAGAACGTATTTTTGACATAAAAGTAAACATTTTTCACAAAATGCCCTGGAAATAATTTTTAATTGGAATATGTTTTAGATATTATGTTCCCTTAACAGCAAAATTACGTTTTCGTTGTCTAAATTACTTCAAAACTTATGGCTAGTTTACCTATGGATTCTCTCCATGTAACTAATTAAGTTATATTTAATTGAGTAATTAATAGTGAAGTTGTGAATGTCAAAACAAATAAGGTAATTAAACAGTATCGTTATGTTATCGATTATTACTTGAAAATAAATAAATATGTTTCAAATGATGCAAAGTGACTGGCATTACGTCAACTTGTGCTAATTAAATAAAAAAGAAACTATCAATATTTAATTGTTGCATAATAAACTCTTTATATTATGTATAAATAAATTAATTGCATAAAAATGTATTGAAAATTTGATCCCGTTTCAAGGCTGGCAAAGAGCTTCTGATCCAAAATAAGGTTTTCTGCCAACATGCAGTCGTTTAAAATATAATAAAAATATGTAAATAAAATAAGCTACAAAAATAAAATATAACATATGTACAGGCTGTTCTAAAAAACATTAGCATAAATTCAGGGCCTGATAGAATTTCAAAAAATATTACAAGTTGTTCCTATGAACCATGGGCGTATCTTTACGTTGAAAATATTTTTTTAGAATCTAGTTTCGGTTCTATCTTCCACAAAATTCGACCGAATGAACTGAAATTTTGTTATGTGGGGTTTCTGGGGATGCTAAATTCTCTGAATTTATTTATTTTTGGCTATACAATACAGGGCGTTCAATACAGTACTGNGTTAGTTTTGTACTTGTGCGTTTAAAAATTACTGAATTTAGATTTTTGGTAAGTCCATATGATTATTTGAGCAACTTGAATCTTTGGGTACCTACTTCAATTACATATTTTTCAAATATGCAATTTGATTAAAAGTTATTTTCCTGTTTTTAAGATCCATAATTACTAAAATTCGAGCCAACACTAAGCACAACACTATCTTCGTACTACAAAATCGTATATTTTATTTTATTTATTTAAAAACTGGAAACAACTGTCTTGAAATTTACTAAATGTTTCACAATAATAGTTGTTTACATATTTTCCGTAGGACAAGTCTGCCGCGTGTACACGTGGTGTGCAAGCGCTGTTGTCACGTTGTGATGAAATTCCCCAATATTAATACTCGCTGTACTTTGAATACTGTTAATCTTACGCCCCTGCAATATACAACTCTTTTGGTCATTTACGATGACTCTATCTCATACTGAAGTAATGGCAGTCAAACTTCTTACACCCTGTATTATTTTATAATGATTTAATGACTGACAAAATAATTTTTAACATATTAACGCTGCAAAATGTAAAAATTAAAAATATATGTTATAAATATATGTAAATCAAAAATGGAAAAAATAATGTACAACAAACAGTTATTTAACAATTTACAATCAAACTTTTAATACAAAAAATTTGATAATACAAGATTATTTTAAATCTTCACACATTTGATTCAATTTTTCTCGTGAACTAATTACTCTACAGTTTGGATAGTTAGATACGAATGACCTTTTTTATAGTAAAACTGTAGCCTACTATAGGCACTTTCAAGGAACAAAGATTTCTATATTATTATTGCCTATGACCAATAAAATAACATGAAATGTAGCTGAGATAGATAATTTTTAAAACCGTAGATTTACGTGTTAAACGTATATAAAAATTTTGAAATCAAATAGCAAGTACCTATTTAAAATTAAAATTAAAAATTAAAATTTGCGAATTTTTTTTCCATATAATAAAAAATATAAATTATGTGGGTTACATAAAACCCACAATCGATACTTCTGTTTTCTTTGACCTGTTATCAGGCTTACGAGCAGACATGTTTCTGCCTTGTTAAGTAATTTTCAAGTAAAATTTTCAAGTGACTACCTGTTTTATTCTCACAATTTGTGCCTAAATATTCTAAATAATATTTATAAAATTAGTTCTGGAAATAAGAAATAAGCCAAAACGGATGACCTACAGTTAAAAAGTACCCCAGCTTTTTTGTAAGCAAATTTCTTTACAAGATTTAAAACATTACAATTTTTTTACAAATGAAAGATACTCTTGGACTCAGATCAGACTTCCTGTTTTCAAGTAAAGCCCACAATTCTATCACCATGCCACATTTCAAATAACAGTCACATAATCGAATCTTGCATCCGTCTACTTCATCATTGGGTTCTACATTAAAAAATAAACAAAAAAATTCTAATAAATACAAATCTAAATATGTTTCCTAAGGCCATTCATTGTGATCCAATATAGTCTATGTTTATTTGAACTTTTTTCTTAGTTTTTTGACAGAATATAGTGATTAATAATGTTACATTACATTACGTTGCGTAATTATAAATTCAGAGAGAAAAATGGGCAACATTTCATAGTTATAAAAAGAATAGATTATACAAAAAATATAAATGAGATAGTTTAAAGGATAGCGACTCACCCAAATCGACGTTGCTTTGTCCAGAAGAGACGCTTTTAGAGATGATTGCGTCCAGCGGATGCAGTCACGTGCAACTAACAAACAATCCGGTAAAAAAAATGTTTTTAAGCACTAGACGTAGGTGTTAAAAGCATTAAGGTCACATAATAATGGCACTAGCAATTTTTAAACAGAGTATTTTTTCACTGGCGAGTAAACGAGCGATTTTTGTATTACTAACGGACCTACTCTTAGTTGAGGATTCGAGGTATCGTATACTATCTCATTCGCAGCACAAAAAAAAGCGAAAAACTGAGCGTGGCTTACAGTTTTTAAGTCGGTAGAAATATTTAGGTATACATATTGATTGAACAGTAATTTATTATTCAGTAAGTGTAAATTAAATTTAAAAAATAATAATTTATTACGATTTAAAAACTAATGAATAACTATTGTCGTGAAAATTCAATAGATATATTACACAATAAACTGATATTATCAACCGGTTTTTATAGTTATTACTTTGAGGAAAACATATACAGGGTTACAACTTTTTAATAGTTCAATACAGGTGGCTTTCTTATTTTAAGAGATATAGAAATGGTTAAATGAGCAAAAATGTGCAAAATTTTATGTCAAACACGGATTCGTTTTTAAATTTAGAAAATTTCGAATATTTCCGAAGATATTCGAAGAAAACCGATTTGATGGTATTTTTTTGTGGTATTTCAATTGTTTTTCAAAATTTTAAAACAAAAATGTGTGATCTGATAATAAATGATGTGAAAAATCGATTTTTACTGTCAGTATTAACGTATCTCTAAAAATATGTGCTGGGCAGTACTTTTGTTTTTATTTTGGACGCCATATTGAATATTTGCCTTATTTGAAGAAAAGGGAAATTCCCTTTATAACGATGTACAATTTATGGCGTTTTCATAAATATATAACTAAAATATCGAATATAATTATATTTTAATAAAAAAAAAGTCGAGCAGCCATGTCTGTAAATTCCTCACATCCTCTACAAATTCTTGTACTAAAATTTTTAAAAACATCGGTTATATACCTTTGAATATCTTCGGAACTATTCAGAATGTACTAAATTTAAAAACTAATCCGTAATCGGCATAATATTCTGCACATGTTTGTTCTTCTAACCATTTCTGTATCTTTTAAAATAAGAAATATACAAAGATGTCTTTCCTATTGGACAATTAAAAAGTTGCAACCCTGTATATACTCGTACATGTAAGCCAAGAGTAGGTGTACAACAAAACCAACCACTAATAGCAATGAGAATAGTTTACCTAGTTGATTAAATTTTTAACTTTAGTTTTTCATCATTAATGTTAGATTAAAAGATAACATACTTAGAGCTAGCTGATCTTTTATTTACATTTACAGTATGATTTTCTCTTCTTGTTGATACCATTTGATCAATTATTCGTTTTTTAATATTGTTCTGCTTGCCTACAATTTTTGTTGAATCAAAATTACGATGGTGCAAAGTATTAATGTTAGACAAGTGAGGTTATGTTACTTTTTTGGATTTCATATATTTATATAATCTCTTTTATGTCCATCAATACGAATTCTTATATGTCTGCCTGTCTGATCAACATTTGACTGTAAATTCAATAGATGTACTTGTTTTCATATTTGTGGACAGATATTTTCATATTTCGGTATTATTTTTATGCTTTCGTATTTAAAAAATGTTAATTTTTGCATGAGACCTTTGACATAAGGTATTTTAAATAATTTTAATCACAGTGACTACTCATTACATAATCAGTGTGATTATTATTTAGTATTTTATTAGTTAAATAATGTGGATAATTTATTTTTCCTTAATATTTGTTTTATATTTTTGCTACTATGTTGGTGACCAATCAACCTTGAATTTTTGCATTTTTGTCATAAACGAATAGATTCACATCAAATTCTTAGAATCTAAGTTTTAAAATAATTAGTTCACGAGATAAATTACGAAGTGTGTGAAATTTTAAAATATCCTTTTATCAAAATCGTATTGAAAATTTGATTGTAAATAGTTAAATAATTGTTCGTTGTACATNCCTTGAGCTATCTGATCTTTTATTTACATTTACAGTATGATTTTCTCTTCTTGATATCATTTGATCAATTATTCGTTTTTTAATATTGTTCTGCTTGCCTACAATTTTTGTTGAATCAAAATTACGATGGTGCAAAGTATTAATGTTAGACAAGTGAGGTTATGTTACTTTTTTGGATTTCATATATTTATATAATCTCTTTTATGTCCATCAATACGAATTCTTATATGTCTGCCTGTCTGATCAACATTTGACTGTAAATTCAATAGATGTACTTGTTTTCATATTTGTGGACAGATATTTTCATTTTTTCAAAATTATTTTTATGCTTTCGTCTTTAAAAAATCTTAAATACGAGGCCTTTGTCATAAGGTATTTTAAATAACTTTAATCACAGTGACTACTCATTACATAATCAGTGTGATTATTATTTAGTATTTTATTAGTTAAATAATGTTGATAATTTATTTTTCCTTAATATTTGTTTTATATTTTTGCTACTATGTTGGTGACCAATCAACCATGAATTTGATGCCGTGATATAGATAAATTTGATTTTCATGTAGAATAGACCCTATATTAGTGTAAGACATACTGTGATCTTCATCTATAACTATAATGGCAGCTTTCCAGATGGTCTTGGTCCACTTAGTTTCTACCACTAGTTTCCAATTTGTGTCTTGTTTCTTGAGCATTTAGATGACATAAAAAATTTCCAAGCACCGAGATGAAAACCCAAAGGAAAGCATTTGACCGTTGTACATTACATTTTGTTTTAAATTGGGCAAAACCTCAACTGAAGTTGTTTATGAGCTGCAAAAATATTTTCAAATGTTTCAAAAGATCTCGAGATGACGGGGGTACTCTGAAGAAAATCCACGGACTGCGCGCATTAAAATTGTTTTTTTATGAATATTAGGTACATATTTATCATGAGTAAGTTGTCAAAGTGAACGAAAAATATCATTCCGTCGTTTTACAGCGTTTATGCCAAAATATAAAATATCAAGATTTTCTTTACAAAATAGTGCTTGTTCACTCGTAGCATTCCCCAGATTATCTCTTACTGGCTTCTAGCATTTTACAGTCGTTTTCCGAAAAGAATCTATTCTCTAGGAGACTATTTTGAACAGTCGGTAATAAAAGTAAAATATAAATAATGCTTTACATTTTATACTACTGAATTTCACTGAGACTTACTCTGTACAACTTTTTGGCTGTTCACGTATACTTTTAACTATATATTTCATCCCCTAAACAAGTTTAGCACGCTTCTTCCTTTGTCTAATCCGGCGCCTATAAATTCCAACAAAGCATTTAATGTAATTTATCATGTCCGGTGTTAACTGTGGTCAAAAAGATATATGAATTATAATTTCAGTACAGTAGAAATTATGGCGATAAAGGGATTGAGGTTACTAGCCTATATAATACGAAATATCCATGTCTGCTAATTAATTCGCTTAAGGAAGGAAGACTGTTAACCCTTTGTTTGCCTCTGAGTATATGGTCCCTTGGTAGCCAGGCATAACCTTACGCCAAATCTACGCCAAGGCAAAATTTATTGATCTCTTTGGCTGTTTCGATCGATGACCTCGGTCGACAGGAATATCAACAGATAATATAATTAAATCCTTAAGTAGGCAATGTTCACCCAGCTCCATAACTGCATTGTTCTTGTATCAATATTCAGTAGTTGGCTGAAAATGTTACAACTTGCTCTTGGTCGCGGATAAATGAAAGACAATTTTTTGACAGAAATCTAAAACGCTTATAATTTAAAAATTAAATGAAATATACAAAAACATTGGTGTTATTTAACTTTCAATCTGGAGGGTCAGGACAAACTTGTTATTATCACCTTACCCCAGTAGAGAACTTCCAAGTTGCCCTCATATCTTGAGCCTCGAGCCATGTCATAAAAATTTTACTATGTTTACGGTATTCCCTCACGTGGTCTGATTATGCCCTGTTTTAATTAATAGGATTATTGCGATCTAAATGATAATGAAACACAATAATTTGAACAAAAGTTGAGTTGAATTCAGAGAATTTTGATATGATTGATATTTAACATTCCAAGTTCTTAATTATTTACAATATTTAAATTAACTGAGTCTCCATTTGTTTCAATATAACTCGTGTATGGAAAAAACTTCGTGTTGGTTAATAATATTCGATAACACTGCCAAATATCCAATATAAGAATCTAATTGAGGCATGGATAGAAGGACTTATTCCAAATATTTTCATAGTTACAAATAAAAAAATATATATATTTTTACTACTTAAATAAGAAAAAGTGTAGTTCTTTACTCATCTAAGAAAAAAGCAATCTGATGTGCGGACACCAACACTAAAATCAAAATTGTCTGTTATTATTAGGGCTTCCCGATATTCGATAAAAATATTGACATCGTATCGATTTTCGATACGATATCGATACAATAGTCTCTCTGACAATATTTGCAAGAATACGATATTAACTTTTAAAATATTGACGATAATTATTATTGTATCGTTAATCATGTGTTGTCAATAATATCGAATAATATTGATCTCGACAAAAGCGCGAATCGCACAAAATGAATATACAGAAAAAACATATTTGTAAACAAATTCTCGTCACTAATATACTTAACAAAGAATGCCGCACTCACGGCCAACCCACCGCATCGTGAGCTTATCTTCTTTTCTCTCTCTCTCTTCTTCCTATTCGCAACAATAGTATATGTCACAGAGCACCTAGAGTGTACGTTTCCTATCCCAAAGCATGGGAATCGATGAAGCCAAATTGTGGGGAAGTGGAGTGTGCGAGGTAATCTGATCGCGCATATTTTGAACATGTCCGGCTTAAGGTAGTTCCTTGGAATAAAATCTAGACAAGTACGCCAATTTTTAGTTCAACAGTTAAAGCAGTTCTGAATAACATATTTAAATTTTAAATCGATTGACTACAAATATTACTAAATTATTATATATTATTATATATACTAAATACTACAATACAAGACGATAAATTCAATCATGATCAATAATTTACAAAAATATCGGAATCTTATAGTATCGGGAAGCCCTAGTTATTATTATTTTTCATTGATTCCTGCTAATAACAATTTTAGACTATGATTATATTTTTTATATTCAACTTTCTGTATTAACATTTTGATTAATATTATTTTGAAAAACTACAGTTCCTGTTGTAAATCAAATGGAAAGTTAAATCGCTATTCTGTAACAACATATTCCACGATCTAAGAACATTTGACAAGAGTTTTTTTTTCATAAATGTGTCACTAAAGTGAAATGAATATTTCAACAGAACTAATAGGCATAGAATGTACGCTTCACGAAAGTGGGTGACCCTCCCATAGCTGCGGCACTGGCAACTGCACTGCAGAGTTACTAGTATGGTTCTGTAACTGTATGTACTCTATTAACAGTAGGTACTACAATCATACAGTAAAAAAATGTATATTAAATGTGATTTATGTGTTTAATCATCAGAGAAAAAGAATCTGCAGAAAACAAACTTCAGCATATGAACAAATAGTATAACAATTATTTTCAAATTATGTGCAGAAAAACAATATTAAATAATTGCATTAACATAGTGACCGATTAATATATTTCTAGTTGTACCTACTTACAATGACAGTCACTGGAAAAGTATTTGCTTGCAACTTGCAACGTTTTCTTATTGTAATCTCCATTTTCATAATTCAATCAGGTACTCAACAGATTTATTAAAATCACCTCTTACCCTTAAAATGTATTAAAATATTGAGTTAGCTTCACAACTGTCGAGTTTACGTAATTTTATGGAGTACTTTAAAGAGGACAAAGAACTTAAATAAGTTAAGTAATAACTTCCGTCTATTGGCAGTGTATAATTTTGTACTCTTCTGGATCTTACGCTATATAATAACCAATTAAAGCAAAGACAGTTTGTATAACAACCATTTGCTTTGTCGGTTACGAACGCCGATAGTCTATTTGCATTTTCTTTGATATAAATTTAATAGACTCGAAGAAAATGAAAGAGTGAATATCGTCTATGTTCCCTCATTTTTTTATTTTCAACAAACGAGTCTATAAATAAGCTAATACTTACTTTAAAAGCTCAGCAATTAAGGTGTTTTTACGGTTCCTAAAAGTTCCATAAAATGTTCGATTTATAATGTTGACATATCTTTGTGAGCCAACAGAAGTGTTCGGTATATACGGAGATATAAAGATATAATGTTACACCATTAAATGAACATTAAGAACGAAAGGTGTAGGAAGATATGATGTGCCATCGCATTACTTTTCCATTTATATTTGGAAATAATTGCAAGCAGGCATTGGATGTGGTTGTTGCCTAAAATACATTCGTCTGGTGTCATCTAAATTCGTGAGATATTTTCCTATGCCAAAAAATACAAATAAAAATATACATTCAATATAAGTCTGTTCTTTTCCATATTATTATAATTCTAGTTTATTTGTAAGACTTAAATTCGCGAATGAAGAAACTGTTGCTTAAGAATAGTACAGTTCATACTACTATAGTACACAAACTTGATTCCTAGGTGTGTAAATTTCGTCAATATTTAAGCCATACCTTCATGACAAACTACAAATTGTTCATTGTCGAGAATTTAAGTCCACACAATATAATTATTTTAGGGTTCCTCAAGGTTCAGTTTTAGGTCCATTGTTATTTAATATTTATGCTAATAATATATCTTTTCGCCTTGATGTCAAGTATTTATTATGGATAACATGAAAATTTACCAGTCAATATCTGTGCATTGTTACAGGACAACACTGACAAATTAATGATTGAAGCCTCGCAAATAACTTTTAATCTCTACCTGAACATTAAAAAGTCAAATTGTCCTTTTTTCGTAATGAGATTACATAAATTTATCCTTATAACAGACACTTCTTCCTTAAGCACATTTGAGAATTTAGGAGGTGCTCGAATTTTTTGTATGCAATTTAAGTGAATTTCAATTAATCGACTTTGCCTTTACTTTTAGTTTGTATATAACTGCCTGGAATTATGTTTTTCTGTCTAAATATGAAAATCGAAAAGTTCAGTGAGAGTTTCTGAAGCACATTTATTTTAAGGTGAATGAATTTTATCTACCTACAGTATATCTCCTTTGATTTATTACAATTAATGCCAGAAAAAAAGTGGCTCTATATTATAGTAACTTGACCCGCTGAATTCAAAAGCCAATATATTGGTATTATAACGAAACAAAACAAGGAATTGAGTTTGTAGTCCTGTTCTAATTCCATCATTTTTTAACCCAGGGCATACAAACTCTCGTAGACCAATGATCTGATTAATTGTGTTATTTTTGTCTTTGCACCTACAGAGAAAAAATAGTACCCCCTTGACTGTATTGCCAGTAATTGTGAGTTTTTGCGACCAAAATAATAGAAATAATAGATTACGGTGTTATCAGATTACAAGGTTATGGAATTATGGTACGATTGGGTCATGAATTCTATTGCTTTTCCAATAACTGACTACCAAGTCGGTTAGAAATCTCGAAAACCGCATTCTAGGGAAGTTTCCTGATGTTTAAACACGGGTCGATCTGGGAAATCTAACTTTAGACACAAATTCAGGGGGTCAAAATATGATGTAACACACTGGTCAACTTCTTATCAAGACATGGGCTTTCTAATGTTCTCAGATATCCTTCCGATGGCCTGAAGAACTGAGCGTAGGTGATTCAGTTGCTTGTCTAAGTATTCTGAATCGTAGATGGGGAGTAGTCAATGCAATAAAGTGTCGAATGTACCCTGTTTCTAGGCCGGATGGTGATAAAGTTCGGTGTGGGTTGCTTTTCTGTAAACGCAGAGTCCTAGGGTGCTATCTGGTTTATCCTTGAATATGACATCTAGCTATATTATATTAAAGATAAGGAATATAAAATTGAAGGTAATTGGATTATGATTTGCAAACCAGGCCAAATTTTGCAAAAAAAAATAAAGCATACATAGGCATATCAACATAATGATTTTGTGAAAATGATCATAATTTTTTTTTAATTATATTACCTGGGTATATATATTAATGGAGTACTATTTGCAAATAGTACCAGATTAGTACTATACATATTAGAAAGCGTTTATGTTAGTGCCCAAGCAATAACCAATCAAAAGTGTAGAATGAACCCTTCTATGTGAGAAATGCTGTCTATGTTTACAAATATTTATACGCATATCACATAAAAACTGGAGCCTTCTACAGTACATTTTCTGTACATTCGCTAATGACTAAAGTAGTAATCCTTTAGATTTGGCAACGTTGTACTTGTCTGGCTTTGTTTGGATGCCTAAGCTTGAAATATACATCATATGTCACACCTGCGAATTTCAAATAATACGCTACGTCGAGAACCGCAGCGTTGTCGCTATCACGCATATGGAGGTTAAGTTAGTCAACGACAGCAGTTTGAAGGGTAATTATTATAAATTGTGGATCTTACAAGTACCTAATAGATTTCTACGAACTGTCATACGGTTCCTTAGATATCGGTTTCCTATTTATACAAGTTGCTGTGGAAACTGTTCGTCAATTGTTGCGCATTCTAAGTGGAACGACCAAAAAAATCTGCATTCTCATTCTGTACTAAATCGTGAAAAATTATTTTATTAATATCTCGTCTCTTAGGTATCCAAACTAGTCATAATTTTTTTTGATGATTTTCTTCATATTAATAAGCTTATATTAATTTCTTTATGAATATTTGTTGTCAATTTGTCAATTCCAAATCAGATAAACCTCCTTAATTTTGAGATACAATTCTTAAGTGGTCAATAGATAATATATTTCATACAAAATTGTAGCAGTTCGTTCTTAAAACTCAAACAGTCTCATTTTCAGACTGAATTAGTTCTTGTTTTCTTACAATGGCTGGTGAGTTTTTCCTTGTATACTACCACATTCTCTTCTGTTTCTTATTTGTTTATTACACTGCTCTAACTTTTATTCTTTGGTGGCTTTTTCTATCTGACCTTTCCTTTTACTTTTTATTTACACGTTGGATCTATTATGCATTGAGTTCCCTTCAGTTGTGATTCTTAGTAATGTCCTTTCGGTTCATATGTTCATATCGTCTAATTCTTATCGATTTAATTATAATTATTACAATATTTTCCCCAGTATCCCCTGTATTTAAAAATTCCTTAATTTATTTTGCTCGTTTCGCCTTTGGATAAATTATTGATGTTATTATTTTTGTTTTCAATTAAGTCTTTCTTCTTTATTCTTGTTCAGTGTCACTGTTTCCGTTGCATTACTGGTATTACCTTTCTAATGATACATTCTTGGAATGTGAAGCAAAATTTGAATTGAACCTACCTCTATTTTTTTTTCTATCGTTTAAATCTTGAACTATATCATGAATTATACAGGATTATGCTTCATTTTTCTTTTTAAGCTACTGTAAACTTTGTTCAAACAGAAATTTAGCTGAATGGAGAAAATATATCACACTAAGCATAAATTTATCTCCACTTGTTTCCAGGAATTAAGAAAATGAGCACTAACCGTTAATTTTCCCTTCCTATTCAAATGCTTAAAATTTTCTCGTGTTGTTCCAATTATTTCCGACCCTTTATACCGGTCTATAAATGCCTCTAAAATCAATATTCCCAATTTTGTAACTACCTATCGCTCTGGAATTTTAATTTGGCCGCACACAGCTCGAATAATAATTATAAATCTTCCCGACGCAGTGTTTTGGCGGTACAAAATAGATAAATCCGGGCCATTAATTCCGAGCCCGATATATTTATAGACATGAGTTTTGTGACGTATCAGTGTTAAATAGTCCTTGCAGGATATCAACGGTCCCGTTGCGTGAGAAACCGTTATGAACCGTGAACGACTCCTGAAACACCGCCCTGATCGTTACGCCATTAGTTCGCTGCGGAATTTTGTCACAAATAATTAATTTAAAGTGTATAATAACTGTCTGAAATCCCAGCGAAGCGTACTGGTCGATAACAGTGAAAAATTATTCCATTACTGTTAAGAGTTATCCGAACGAATTTTATCAGTAATGGTGTGCTGACTATGGAGATTTGTTTGGGGTTTCCGGTGGCATCTAAAGTGCAGAAACGTGGAAGGGGCATTCTGCAGTGATAAATAGTGCGTCACCTGCTGTAGGGGGAGTAATACTAAAGCCCGGATAAAACTATCTGCGTACCAAACTGCAATTAGCACGAAATTAGGTTAAGTGTATAGAAATTTAGGGTTAGACTTTACTGATATAGTTTAGAGAAATTTGTAATATATCTTTTAATCTCTAGTCCGCAGAAAAGTTGTTTCTCACAATATCAGTAAGTATCATTTAAATATAGAATCTTCATAAATGTTTACAAGCCACGTGACCGTGGAGCTTAGGCAACCAACATTACAGAACTGGTACTTGTAATGAAATATCACTAAATCTTGGCGTCGCCAATATTAATGATTCGTTTACAATAAACAATGACAAACCACCACGTCTACCCTCAAGATAATGCGATCGCTGCTAGGATGAATAGAATCTTGTGAAAAATTACACCAATGGCAGACGGTGAAACAGAATGTTGTGTATTAATGTAATGTTGATCTTATTGTTTTAATAATTTTTAATTTGCAGGAAATAAAGTTACTCAAATAAAGACTGCAGTTTGTCTTTGAAGTTATTTATTGACATATCTAGATGTTGGTGCAAATAGCAACAGCAATCATCAGATAAGAATTTTAGGAAAAAATCATCATTTATTTCCTAACTTATTAGGAAATATTAACAGTTACAGGAAGTTATAATATTCACACACAAAAATTATCTTGGAACAAGAAACATTTATTAATTAGGTGTTTGCACTTAATAGAGTATGTGCCATTGAATGAGGGCTTTTGAGAAAAATAAAAAATCAACACATAAACATCATCTGAATTAAAAATAGAACACGCAATAGCATTGTAATGTTATAGGCTATTGATTATATCTAAAAAACAAGGTTAAAAGGAACTATGACAATAAAGCAATTTTAATGCATGAATCGTTCCAAGGATCATTGTAGATGAAAAAACTGCGGAGTGATATTAAATTAGAGGGTGGAAATTGGAGAATGGTTTATTTAAAAAATTTAAAAGGAAAATTTTATGCAAAAAATTGTTAATAAACAATTTGAAAAAATAGTAAAAAATTCAATTTTTTAATTTTTTTTACTTTTTGCCTCTGGCTTTTTTGAGTAAAAATAGGTATAGGCATTGCTTCATAGAAAAAAACGTAGATAAAATTTCCTTCAGAATAAGAGGTTGTAAAGTATTTTTGAATGAAAATATTATGCAAAAAATCGTTAATAAACTATTTCAAAAAAAGCAAAAAATAAGATTTTTTGTTTTTTTTTTACTTTTTTGACTCTATCTTTTTTTTTAGCAGAAGTATGCAAAGAAAATTGATGTACAAAAAAACTAGATGAGATTCCCTTCAAAATGATGCGTAGTATTTGGACTAATATTGACTAAGTTATAACCGATCAAACTTAAATATTTTTTAGATTATCGTCGTTTTTATCATAATAATGATTATAATTCTTACAACAAATTGGTTCTTTACTTAATAAAACATTATTTCAAAAGTTTTATTTGTTAATAATAAATAAAAAATCAAAAAATCTTATTTTTTGCTTTTTTTGAAATAGTTTATTAACGATAAAATTGTTTATTTCATTTCATAAAATTTTTATTTTAAACTTCTTTAAATAAGCCATTTCGATGGGAAATTCAATTCTCTACAAAATTTTTCCTAAAAATTATACCGAAATCTTGTTTCGTTTTCGTGCTATATTTAAAACACTGCAAAAGTGCATTTTCACCCCTATCTTCAATTTCAACCCTCTAATTTGATAGCACCCTGTGATTTTTTCATTTTTAATGACCCTTCGAAAAAAGCATGTAATGAAAATCCTTGAACGTCTTATTTCCTTCCTTTTTGCAATAATGACAATTAAAGCGTATAAGGGTAAACGCGACGAAAATCGAAAAATTGGCTAATTGTAAGTTTGAGAGGCCATATATCAGTCAATTTTCATCCAAAAATACTTTACAACCACTTATTTTGAAGGAAACTTTTATATGAAGCAATGCCTATACCTGTCTTTACTCAAAAAAAAAATATAGAAGCAAACTAGAAAAAAAATTAAAAAATTGAATTTTTTACTACTTCTTCAAATTGTTTATTAACGATTTTTTGCATAAAATTTTCCTTTTAAATTTTTTAAATAAGTCATTTCGATGGAAATTCATTTCTCTAAATAATTTTTCCTATGAACTCAGCCACGAAATTTGAATAATTCTATTTCACCCCCAAGAACGGCGGTGACAACATTTTTAAAATTATGGCGATGTTTCGCATGGTACTAGCTATGTCCTGTACACATTTAGTTTCGCGCAACTCACTCGGTTTCAAAAATACAAAACCTATGTACGTTTTCACTCATGAACTATAGCGAAATTTTGCTTCGAGTTGCTACAATTAAAAAACTGAAAGGGGTGCTTTTTCACCCCTATCTCCAATTTCCACCCTCTAATTTAATAGCACTACACGGTTTTTTCATCCATAATGACCATTTGAACGATTCATGTAATAAAAAATCTTGAACGTCATAGTTCCTTTTAAAATCCTGTAATCAATAGCCTATTAGTATATTGTAGTGAAGTTAATGATTCTAAAAAATTTTCATGAACATACCCAGTGATGCGAGTAAGATGAAACCTACAAAGTGTGTTATATTTTAACTGTCATGTTGCTCAATACCTACTGGCTCAAATCATTAGAATTTTTATTAACGTATGATCTTACTTGTTTACTAAATATTGTGGTTGTTACTCAAGTCATATTATATTTCAAGTAGTCACTCAAATATAAATCTTAAACTATTTTTTGTACTTGGTTTGCAGGCTGGGTTAGGGTGTCATCTGTAAAAGAGAGCAATATGTCCTTCGAAATATCTAAACTGACGACATAGCAACCAACACTTAAATTGTTCAAACTACGCCTCTTTTCTACAAAACCATCGTAAGTGCCTATAATGCAATGTTGATTATATTATTAGGAATATTTTCTAAATTGTTTCCTTTATATTTAGCTTTGAATTATCCATCATTGTGATCTTCACAACTTCCGAATGTCTCAACATATTCCTTTGATCTAGTCCGCAATCCTGATAGTAAAAAATTTTTGAGCATTAAAAATGCCATCCGTTTTTTAAATTACAATATCAGGATGCTTGCAACCTGGGAATTTTTGTATGAATAACTTCTTTTTAGTAATAATAACTCCATCTCCTATAATGAGGTGGAGCCCACAACGTAAATACCTTATTCGTGTACACTTGTACTGCGGCTACAGAATTTTGTCTACATTCACCGTATATCAACAGTTTATCAGCGTAGTAACTACTGATAGTAATTCAATTTTACTGATATTAGACTGACGACAGATGAAATAAAAGAAACTTTTAAGTTTGCGTAACCGGTAACAGTTAAGAAACAACCTATTTTAATACGAGCAATAGATATACTGTCGAAACATAACAACAGCTAATAAAACATTAAACTATTAAGTTTCGGTGGTACTGGGTAACATAAGAGCAATCAATGGAGCTTCTGATTTTGAGTTGAATGGTAAATAACAGTTACCAAAACAATTCATTTCATGAGAATTTTAGGAAAAATTCTTAGAATTTATTTTCATTGGCTTGATATCGTGAAAGCAACGTAAAAATATAAAACTACTTTTTATCAATTATGAGTAAAATACATACTTAGTTGCCACAGATACCAGTTACACTTTGGTTAACTATGGTTAAGGTGTTCTCGACAACGAAAACCATCCCAGGCAACGTCAGATTTAACCCTGTTGTACAATTCGCAACTCTGATGTAGAGTTCCTAAATTATGATGGGTTACACAACAGCATTGTCCTACAGGATTGAGCGCACACGTTAATTAAAAGTTCCCTGCAGCAAACTTTTCGCCACAGTTCTGTTACGGATTCTGTGAATGGAACAGATAACAAACCACGAAAATAGTAAACAATAACAGATTTATTATAATTTTTTGTTACTCCTCTATTTTCAGTTACAATCAGGTATACAGGGTGGTCCGAATTTTATGTAGGAAACTTTGAGGGCAAATAGATCTATCTAAAATAGTAGGTGTTTGCCTTATAAACATAGGTCTAGAACGGCCTCGTTTTAGAGATACAGGATGTTGAAGTTGCTAATTTTTTGCGGAGGTATTGGTATGAATAATGTGAGAGCGGCCAATGTTAGGGAAACTATTCTAGTTATCTTTTTTATGTATTTTGTGCATTAGAATATAAATCCGTTACAATAAAAATTTAGTGGCGTAGGTTTTTTTATAAAAAATATGGTGACGCCTGACCAGTTGTACACCACTGGTTGAACCGCTAGAGCTCATATTAGGGAATGCAAGTCCTACCATCGTACATTATTCGCACCAAATGTTATGGAGATCGGTTAATAGATTCCGGAGAACAAAAACAACAAAAATTCTTTCACAGTGAAAGAAATCACGTTGAATTTGTTCCATGAATTATAAGTACACATATAAGTATCTAGATACCATCTTCTTAATATTTAGAACTGTTAAGATGGAAAAAGACGCTTCAAATTTCGAGCCCTGAGGATGGTGTAAAATAACACCGAAATGTTGGCAATGATTTAAAATATAGTGTTCTTTTATTTATTATCTTTATCCCACAAAAACCTTGACTTGGATAACTAATCAAGATCGTTAAACACTGGAAACTTCATTTTACTTTTTATTTATCTTTCTGTTAACTTAAATCATTGTGAGAAAAGATTAATGAAGTCTACAGTTTTACAGTTTCTCTACTCTACATAACAATTATATTTAGGTGGAAGAAGTAGCGGAATTATTACAAAAAACTAAGCCTGGTAATTATTTTGTGGTTGCTTGTTTTTAAAAAAATATAACCTGCATTTTCTTATATATATTTCCATTTCCATGGGCTAAATTTTAGCACCGATAATACAAAAATAGATGTTCATTCGCGGACAACTTGAGTATGATTATGGAATTTGCCTTAAAACTTTCAAACTCTATACCATTACCATTACACAAGGTTCTATACCCCTTTAAACGTTCTATTATCAAATTGTCAAATATTATATCTCCTTGCGTGATGAATTTACTGCATTCAAAATCAAAGTGCATATGAGAACAAAATTTTCTTTACAAATTAAACAAAATTAATAACTTTATATTCAATTTTAACCATTTGTCACATTTTATATAAAGTATATGATTGTAATTACTTTTATGACAAATATACAAAAAATTATTAAGATTGTAGCTAAGGGCTTTCGGTTATCATTACCATATAAATAATTTTGAAAAAATACAAAGATTAGACTTACGTGAATCTAATAACCTCCCGATAAAGGAAAACATACAGTAATTCGCAGCATACAAGTCATGAATAAAATGTAAAACGAATGGAAGAATAAAATTTATTTAATTCAGTAAGTCTTACCTAAGAAATCTTAATAAATAATTTTTACACACTATATAAATGTACTCTCTTTATTCCTTCGTTGACATCCATTGGTTTGTACTCAAGGACACAGTCACATAACGATTTATGTTTTAATGCTTAGTTGTGTTTGCTTTAAACTTCCAATTCTGTTAAGATCTTTATTCGAAATTACTTTAATGTTATTGCACTTAATTTGTAATATAAGTTGCTATGATTGAATGTTTTTATTTGTATCTCCGACACGCAACATTTATTTGCTTTTCTAACTACAATTTTTAAATCAAAAGAAAATATTCTACAACTTTGGCCTTTACCTTTTTTTTGAGGACGAAAGTGAAAAAGATAGATTAACTATTTGAATAACTCTGTACATTACCTGAAGCATTAAATAAGTAAATAAATAAATACATATATGTATCATTATTATTTATTTATTTTCTGATTACATTGTTTTCAAAAAAATGATGCTTTACCGTTCCATTAAACAACCTTATAACAGGGTTGTGGATCTGAAACTACGGCGAAATAAGAGAGTAGCGCAGATAACAAAGCGTGTCTCAATGGACAAACTAAGGAAACAACTGTAGGACGGAGGGCCTTAATATCTAAAATGTCTATTTAACAAACGCAAACACTACTTGTCCTTAATCCGCCTCCACAGAAGTTTCTCTAATCGCAAACTACAACTCTAGACTGTTTTTTGAAATTGTTCTATTCGCTTTAAATCTACAAAACTCATAGCGGCTTTATTCTGTTTCACTTGGCGATGTGTGCATCTCAGTCATGGGAGGTAAACAACAACTGTTATCTTATTTTCATTCCAAATTGTTAAGGTCGTGACGATTAATACAAAATTGTACTTAAAAGTATATTTAGAAAAGGGAATACTCCACTTTACGAGTTCATCTGTTAGAAAGGAAAATAATTTAATTAATAAAACCAACGCAATAATTTATATATAATGTGTAGAAAATTTCTATTATATGTTCATTTGGCCAACAACATGTTTTAATTATCTATGTCCTCAAACAATCTTATTATATTGGTGGCAAATTTCGTTTTGTTCTATTTCAAAAGGTCTCCAAAATGCCATGTTGTGATAATATTAGTAAACAGAATACCCCTCTTATTTCCCCCTTTCGCAATTGTAATATGAATGATTGTTAGAAGGTACCTATAATAAATTAAAATTACCTGAATCACACCAAATTCCGCATTGCTGCACTGCACTGCTGGGCAGTTTACCAACTACTTGTCAACTGCTGAGATTTATTGCCCAGTAGCCCAATGCAACTGCGTTTGTTTTCCTTTGGCCGTGCTCGCATTCTTCAACTGGGCGTAGACATTTCTACCGCCTCCACGTTTAGTTCGACCAGACCTATATATGGGTATGGCTAAATAAATATGGAAACACGTTTTTCAAATGTTTCAATGCCGAGTTGCTGCCTCAGCGACCAAACCTGGTACATACTGTCAATCTGTTGGTTCTTCAATTGATATCGGAAAGACTTTAACAACTATAAGAAGCACAGTATGTAAAATATCTATTTAGAACAAGTAAACACTGCTTTTTAAATTATTGTCGCTTTTAAAAAACAAAATCAGTCATAATATAATTAAACTGAGTTCGTAAAGGTAAACAACTCTTCTCTCAATTTCGTTCAAAAATGTCAAGAACGTGACTATTAATGTTAATTACTACTTAAAAGTAGCTCTAGGAAAATAAAAACTACCAATTTATCTTTTCATCCATTTTAGAAGCGATATAAGAACAAATACCGACTATCATAATATTAATCATCATCAGCTGATGAAAATGTTTATTCAAACATTTCTACTAGGGATCTAAATACGAATTAATGTATTTTTATTCAAATCATATTTTGGATGAACATTGCGAGTTTTGTATAATGAATAACATGTAATTGTAATTAGAAGAGTATTCAGTAAATTTTATTAGTTAAGTGTAAATAATTCGCGTGAATTTTACGAATAACTTACTGAATACTATTACTTACATATACGTAAATACATAAATACATAAATACATACCTAATCAGTGATTTTCCAGTTGCAAGTTTAGACAAGATGAACTAATTCCTTTTTGTTAATATTTCGACTTCTCAGCTAAACGCTTTAAATAATTACCTGGGCCTACGACCCAACAGATTTTCTACTATATTACTTATAACTACCTTTTTGTTATACTTCTCAAGTTTTATTTATAATTTCTGCCTGCAATTGTACCTACGGCTTGAAAAAACAACGCAAAATTCGAAAAGAACCTAAAGTATCACTCTCTTAATGTACATATGTCGCATATTTAGAAAACTATGAACGACTATTCATCCATTGGATACGAATACAAAATAAGTATATAAGTATACAGGGTGTTAGAAGTTTGACTGCCTTAATTTTAACAGGCGATAGAATACAATAAAACACAAAAAACTTTTTTTGCCTTGGTTCTTAATTTCACCCTTTTCCAGGAAAAAAATATCAAAATCTCCCACTTGATGTACAAAAGTTCGGTTAATTAAGGAATATTGACAAAACTGCGTGCATAGCATACCATAAAATAAAATGTTTATCACTTTTTTGAACTTCTTTATGTTTAATTCTAAAAAATAATTAGCGTTGTAATAAATTTAAAATTCGATAAAATTCATATCGAGCAATGTCACAACGGTGCGGCGGTTTATTAACACGAGGTACTAAGGTGTCCAGCAACCACTAATACGCAATTCAGTTGGTATCTGGATCCGACCGTGTCGGAGTGTTTTTTGCGTACCACTTTTTCCTTTTCTTGAGGTGTTTTCCAACGAATGCGCGAAAATTGGATTCGAAGGTGTCGTGGAAATACCTTCGAATCCAAACTGGAACTGGAAAACAATTGTCTTGAAATTTACTAAATTTATATACTATTTGTTTTATTTGTCTGTTATTGTTTATCCTTAAGTTCTTTGTCTGGATTTTATATTTTGATTGCTCTATGTTATGTAGTATTTATATTTTTATATTTAATGTTAGTTAAGGTTTTCTGTTTTACTTTATCCTATAATTGGGACTCTGTCCCGTTGGATATTGTAACTTCTAAATAAATAAATAAATGTTTCACAATACATGTTTACATTTTTTCCGTAGGACAAGTCTGCCGCGTGTACACGTGGTGTGCATTAGCAGGTTAAGCGCTGTTGTCACGTTGTGATGAATCTCCAAAATTTTAATACTCGCTATTTTGAAAACTATTATCTCACGCTGAAGTAATGGCAGTAAAACTTCTTACACCCTGTACAGAATAAGTCCTTGTGAATATTGAACACTGTTTTCATTAGTCAGATATACAGGATACTGATATCTCGGTTTTTATAAGAGACAAAAAATATTTAAATTCAATNAATGTAATCCTTATCTTGTATATGTTAGTTAGCTTATTTGTTTTATTTGTCTGTTATTGTTTATCCTTAAGTTCTCTGTCTGGATTTTATATTTTGATTGCTCTATGTTATGTAGTATTTATATTTTTATATGTTTATAATGTTAGTTAAGGTTTTCTGTTTAACCTTATCCTATAATTGGGACATTGTCCCGTTGGATATTGTAACTTCTAAATAAATAAAGAAATAAATAAATGTTTCACAATACATGTTTACATTTTTTCCGTAGGACAAGTCTGCCGCGTGTACACGTGGTGTGCATCAGCAGGTTAAGCGCTGTTGTCACGTTGTGATGAATCTCCCCAATTTTAATACTCGCTATTTTGAAAACTTACGCCCCTGTAATATACAAGTTTTTTTGTTCATTTATGATCGCTCTATCTCACGCTGACGTAATGGCAGTTAAACTTCTTACACCCTGTACAGAATAAGTCCTTGTGAATATTGAACACTGTTTTCATTAGTCAGATATTCAGGATACTGATATCTCGGTTTTTATAAGAGACAATAAATATTTAAATTCAATATTTTTTTCTATTATTTTGCGATTTCGAATCTAATAAAAAACTTTGTTCCGATTTTTGTGTGATTTTTGTCTTTGCTACTGCTCTTTTTGTTTACTTTTAATCGTTTTAGCAACGAGCAAGACTAAAAATTATGATTAAATCTTCTTAAACAAAACGCTTTTAATATTTCATTCATTACGGTACGGTTTTGTTAACTTTTCTGATACCTGGCATCAAAGGCAACATTTGGAAAATATTTATTATTTAAATGCCACTTCATTGTGCCTTATCCTCTTTGCAAACTTTCTTAATATCAGAACTGAGAATATTACCATTTTTATCCCTTCCGTTCGATGCTAAACACCGATTCGTTTGTAAGTTTTATTGTTCGCAATTAAATTTTACGTTAGGTTTCCCTTCTTTTGTTTCAGGTTATAAACATAGCCCTAGATGCGGTCCTTGTGCAGGCATTTAAAGAAGGAGAGGATCAGGACGATTCTTACAAAATATGGCAACGGTAAAACTTGTTATGAAATTTAATAATTGAACTATATGTTGACAGTCTCTGTTTACAATTTAAAATTAAATTATCAATTATTGTCACAGTTATTGTTACATTATAAAGCATATCTCTTAATTCAACTGCCAAACTTCTACACGGTGTTCCTTGGTTAAAATCAACACAAAAATTTCCAAAGCACTGAGGATTGATTTCCTTATATAGGTACAGCTTGAAAATGATTTGTTGAAAATGTTTTTTTAATTGATGTGTTATTTATAGTAGGTAATAGTTGTTAAATGATTTCAGACTTAGTAGAAAAGCGTGCTTTATTAAAATTTTTCAAGGGCAATAATTCTTAAATTACAATGATATAGGGTTAAAAATTATATTTTTCGCAAAAAGTTTAACATTATTTTTTGTCAAGGAACACTGTAAATTAATTAATAACTAAAGAAATTTTAATATATTTTGTTCGACTGTCAACGTAAAAGGCATATAGAAAGTTAAATCATAAGAGAAATCAACAGTGTGTGTATGTATCGATAATGAGCAATTTCGATTATTTTGGCCGAAATATGAGTATACGTCATTGTTCCGAAGCCGTTGTTTGTATTGTCATATATGTAACGAAATAAAAAAGATAGTAATGAACGGTTATATATAAGCGAATATAAATTGTGGATAACTGTAGATAAAACGAGAGATAGGAAAAATACTAAAATATAGCATGCAAATAGACCGTTAAAGCGGCCAATTAAATAAAACTTCACTATAAGGTCATTTTAATATAATTCTTACAGTTAAATTATTTTTTAATTTCAAATAATATCTACATGTCTAATTCTAGTCATATATAGCCAAAAACTTGTACACAATTTAAAAAACTTTTGTTAACATATCATCTTCAAGATCCCATCTTCGTAAGTCTAATTTGTTTCCAGTTATTTTGAACTTTTGGTGTTAATTTTTACTCAAGGAACATTCTGTTGAAGTTTGTTGTCGAATTGAAGGGAAATAGTGGTTAATTTAAGTAATAATCTAATAAATTTTCACGATCACGAAAAAACAGTAACTGAACAATCGCACAAAATATACTATGTAAAAATAAACTTAAGCTACGTTTAAGTTAAAAACTCTAATTTGTCTAGAATTTGTATCAATTACTGGAAAAATAAATATTAAATTGTTTGCCTCATTTAATATCAACTTTACAATCTACAGGCACATTTTCCATCATAACAAGTAACCTTTTATGCGTTGTAAATAACTTTCCAAATATATCTTAACCTTTACTAAGTAGAAAATATAATAACTTTCAGCATAAAAAGTGTAATCAATATTTCAGTAGAAAGCTATACAATGTAATTAAACAAAATGAACTGTTTCTTTNATAATATATACATATCTAATTCTAGTCATATATAGCCGAAAACTTGTACAAAATTTTATCAGATTTGGAATAGGTACACCTTCGACTATTTAGGTTCATTTGGTTTTCAAGAAATTTAAAAAACTTTTGATAACATATCATCTTCAAGATCCTATCTTCGTAAGTCTAATTTGTTCCCAGTTATTTTGAACTTTTGGTGTAAATTTTTACACAAGGAACATCCTGTTCAAGTTCGTTGTCGAATTGTCACGATCCCATGAAGTATGTACTCATATATTTCGCTAATGCTCAACGTTCCTGTTTAGTCAATCTGTATCAGTTAATTTTAAGTTCTTAGAAATTATTTAACAAAAGCTGTTTCATACGTACTATAGAATAAACAATATACAATCTTAACAATTGACATATTGAAATGAAAGATATTGAATTAATATCTATGGCAAACTTTAAAGTACTGACTACATATGACTTAAATTTTGACATACACGGGAAGTAAAGAATGGTCACTAAGAAGTGCAACATATCGACACCAGTGATAGTTTTGGAAATTAGATAAGTGCATTGATATTTCTACCAAGAAAGACATCTATTTTATTTGAAAAAAAAACGAGCAATTTTTGGGTAACTAATATTCGTTTCACAAAAATATTTTTTTTGTTAGATATGCAATTTGAATACAACATAATTATAATAAGAAACCAAAAAAATCATAGACGTAGGAATTTTATAAGTTACATGACTATTGGTTTTGTTTGTAACAGTAATTATATTTTCTTCAATTTGGCAATTCAATTTCGGTAAAATTAATAATTACATATTAAAATATTAAAATCAGGACAACATTCTGTTTCACCGGCTCTGATTGGTGTAATTTTCCACGAGATTATATTCAGCCAACCAGTGATGAAGTCTCTTAAATATAAAGTTCGGCTTCAAGAACTCTACTCACCCTGTATAGGTGCAATGATGAATGTATATGTTTTTTGTTTTCCATGTTAACAACTTCGTAAAAAAATAAATTAAATTTGCTGAAATTTGTCTACTTACTATAATTAATTGTTGATGGAAAATTGGTATAACCGCAAATAACATTACTAGTAAGCAATTTGCAGCATTTAAAAAATATAGAAATTTAATTATTGATGAAATCTATGATGAAATATTGAATCCTAAATATTACTCGATATTATGATAAAAAACTAGAAACTAAACAAATTTACAAGTTTTGTTTGTAAAAAAAACTGTAACTGAACTATCGCGCAAAATATACATATCTAACAATAAAATTCATCAACTTGAAAGTTAAAAAATCTAATTTGTCTAGAATTTGTAACAATTACTGGAAAAATAAATATTAAATTGTTTGCCTCATTTAATATCAACTTTACAATCTACAGGCACATTTTCCGTCAAAACAAGTAACCTTTTATGCGTTGTAAATAACGTTCCAAATATATCTTAACCTTTACTAAGTAGAAAATATAATAACTTTTAGCATAAAAAGTGTAATCAATATTTCAGTAGAAAGCTATACAATGTAATTAAACAAAATGAACTGTTTCTTTCATAAGCTAACTCGAAAATGAAACTCAAAAAAAAATGTAATGAGAAGTTTTATTTTAATTTCTGGAACAAGAAGCTACTCACGCAAAAGTTTAATAAAGTAATAAAGAAAAAAGTATTATCTGCTAAAGGAAAAGGCATCCTTCGTTAAAAAATAATGCTTTAATTTTGAAACTTCATTTTAAGAGATATGAAAATGTTCAATTTAAGAAAGACATGTTCGATTATAATTGTAAATTGTATTATTTTTAGTGTTGTTAAAGCCAAATACGATTCCTATTGCTAAACTTGTACCTTTACTGTTTATTTTTACTTGTATAAAGATCTTACTTTGTAATATTTCTTCATCCTAACAAATTAATAAAGTTTTGCACCGGGTTTTTTTTATTACCCTGCGGTATTAAGGGGGTAATTCTTTAGATATTTTAAGTACTTTGTATTTTTAGGTTGCTATGAACTTATGTATGTATCTGTTAAATGTCCAGAGATATGCCCAGTATTTGACTCTCTACCTATAAGAACGCACAATGATAGAGGAAATACAGGGGGATTCAGAAATTATCAAAAAAAAATCTGGATGTACGGGGGACTCTCACAAAAAATGAAAAAGGGCAGTTCGAAAATGATTTAAAAATATACTTCTGCACGGCACTGAAAACTATCCACTGTAAAACCTGACCTGGCACTATGCGAGCGTCACGGCGGCAGTGATAAAGACGGACAGAAACTTGAAAGAATTTCGCAAGGAAAGGAATAAACAGAATTTTATAGCATCTATTTTATATCAGCAAATTTTGCTGCTATTGTTGTTATTAATTACCTAATCAAATTAATTTGTGGTTTTAAATAATAAAATAATTTCGCATACCTAATGTTACGACTGTTCAAAATGTTGTCCACCGACATCTACTCCGCGTCTACACACGCAAGCCATTTTTGACACTAACTACTAAAAAACTATTGTAAACAATATAGCGTCTCCTGTAAAATTGGATTTCAGTAGTCGGAATCGCTGAGGCCACGTTGCTCTCGACGCATATTACGAATGACTCTAGAGACTACAGTTGCCCACCTATGTAATGGTTGAAAGTACTACAACTTATAATTTTTTCTCGGAAACTATAAGGATTTTACAAAAATTTTACGACATTGACTCCATTTCTCATGCCGCATCTACTCCCAAATTTTTTTGGATAAGTTGTGAATCACTCTGTATATGGACTTCTCGCCATCATGTCCATATAACCTTCAATTTGCGCTGGACCAATTCACATTCGATTGAAGTGCTTCTTTAGATTTCTAGAACCCACTAGAAGTCCAGTGACAATCTTAATACTGCTTCTGATGAGCAAACCGATATTCTGATTTGCTTCAACTTATGGTCCCTCTACGAAATACCTGGCCTGTCGTAGACCAAATTCTCTTTTGCATAACATTGCGGTAGCCCAAGTACTGGTTGAGGCCTTATGAATTGACTATTTGAGACCCATCTGGCTAATACGTCGACCCTTTTATTGCCAGTTAAGTTTAGCTTCGCACAGTTTTACATGTGACAAAAACGTATGTAAAGCTACCTGATTATTTGTGAATATTTGAATATGCCTCTATATTCTTTTGATTTTCTTGTGAGAAATTAGAGAGGCGAATCTCACGACCTTGAGATCATGGTATCCTTCCCAAGAGGATACAACAAGTTTATCTTCAGTCACATGCCACGGATACCCACCTATCAGAACTCGTTAGCCTTGGATGCGTCATAACCAGTAAAGCAGGCGAACCCATTTGAGACTTGAACATTTATGCTCGTTTGCACCGTAGTGTTTAATCCAGGATTAAGTCTGAACTTTGATTAAGCTTAGCAAGCCAAGAAATCCTATCTCTGCACTAAAATCTCTATTGAGAATATAGGTCTCTACCAATCCCTTGGGGACAATCGTACGAGCTCCATCCTGCATAGGTAAAAAGAGGGATTGATCACAGTTGTACAAAGAGGATTTAGGATGAAGCCCCACATTTTGCCGAAAAGCCGCCAAAAAATTCAAAAGAATGACCTGATCTTTTGCAATTATCTGTCGATATAGTCGTCATCCAGAGTAACTCAGAAATTTTACTTATCCTGATTTCTGAATGGTTTTATTGAATTATTCTAAGCGGTCTATTTCTATTGAAGATGGTTAATACACTGCCGGCCATTTGAAAGTGGACGATTTATTTTTCTAGTCTACTTTTTATTATGACAAGTTTTTAAATGTCAGTGTCATTAATAAATTGCTTGGTAATTCAAGATTCCGCGTTTAACGGAACCAGAGAAAGTGAGAGCTATAACTTTACTTCAGAATGATTGGTCATTGCGGATGATCTGCATGCATGCAAGAACAGTATATTTAAACTCAAAGAAAAATGGATTGCGGCGGGTCACGTACGTTATGTTCACGGAGGTGGACGTCGAAAAGTAAGCACCACCTAAGAATAAATCCTTTTGACATGGCAGTAGCGGTTTTCTTTGAGACGAATTTTCCTGGATCAGTGCGAACTGCAAGGAAGCGGGTGAAAGATTCGGAGCTGAAGAATTATGTGGCCGCAAATACAGTTGCTTTGACTCCCCAGTATAAAGAACAGAGGTTAGAGTTTGCAAGACAATTTGTAAGAAGCCCAGACAACTTCTGGGAGAATATTATATTTTGGGATGAAAAAAGTTTTCAGTCTTGCTTCGATGCTTCTGTCCGTGTCTACCCACCAGAGATTATAAGGTATTCGGAGCCTTATGTGAAACCCACTCAGCGCAGCGATGGATTCTCCATTAACGTTTGGGCTTGGATAAGCTGCCAAAGTCCTGATGTTTGATGTGACTATGCTGTCTCCTCAGAATTTCACTTTCACGCAGGATAATTGTCGTCAGAATGGTTAATTGATAACAACATCGATGTTTTACCTTGGCCCACAAAGTCCTGGGGATATATGGTGAAAAAAATTTACAACAGAAACTTCCGTCCAGTTAACGTCGAAGAACTTTGGGAGGCAATTGAAAACGCATGGGATAACATCACTGAGGATTATAACAAGAACATTAATTTTATCAATGCCATGTAGATTGCAGTGTTATAGACAAAAATGTGCTTGGACAAAATACTAACCTTACGAATCGCGTTTTTTTGACGACGAACAGTGTTTCATTTTTAGAACTCGTTGACGGCAAATGAATGGCCGTTATAATGTATAATATATTTCAGTATTGGAAAAATAAATAATTTGCTACATAATTTGGATTTGTTTTGCTCACTAGAACTAGTATGATAGACACACATTAAATTTGACATAATGACAACCGATTTGAATCTCACATTTTCAAGTCAGCTTCACAAAGGCCAATTATAGACAATTTGCTTATAAGAGTCGTCCACTTTCAAAGGGCCGGCACTGTACATATGGTCTAAGACGGTTGGCTCCTTGAAGTCAATCTTCCATTCTGTGGTGAAGAGAACTAAGTTGACTTTGGATGGATTCAGCCGTAACCCAGACACCAAGGAACTGAGGGAAGTGTCAGTAAGGAAGCTTTTGGACTTTGTTAAAAGGACAAAACTACTTGCTGAATAGGATTAAGTAGTGGGACTCACAATAGGTCTAATAAAGCTAATACACATATATACGAAAAAACTTAGCAGTAGGTACCTTGGAAATCATTGACCATATAACATTAATATAAACTCGGTTGAGAAAAAGTCTTAGGGCAGACTATTTAAGAACTAAATATGCAACAAAACTACCTCAACCAATTTATTATTAATTTATTATTATTATTATTTACCTGTTCTTTATTGATCCAAAGTTTCATCTAAATGAGACATTATTATTGGTATTCTACTGTACTGCTATACTTACTATAAAAATTAATTCGCTATCGATAGATAAATTTCTAAGGTCCTTAAGCAGTATATAATGTACATTTATTTCATGAAGCGACTGGAGATTTTACCCTCATAAATATGAAACAGAATATAAGGGAGAAAGAGACATTTCAAATTTCAACTACGAATAATTGTCTCCAACGGAACACACTTGTTAACCTCGGCGGGCAAAAGGCCAAACAAGAACACCGCGGCTACAAATAGCAGACACAGTAATGTCGCAATAGAAATTAGATTTAGCGAGGCAATATATTTTACATATGTACGTGAAATTCGGCGGACTTACGTTGTCTTATTTCTCAGCTCAATTACAAAATTATGTTAGAAAAGGAAATATCCTAAACATCCGTTTTAAACGGGGCTGCAAAGCCCGGTGTGCATGATTTAGGTATAAATTTAAGTTGGTAATTATATAGACCATAAATAATGAGGGTTGTTATAGTTGGCGGCGTGCAAGAAGCACAAATGTTACCTCCTTTAATTATACCTCCTGTATCCCAAATAAGTTGCCAACTCACAAACTAGATTAGATATTATACGAAGATATTATAAGTGAACACTTTGCCAGGCTAGGCCACCTACACAAAAAACTTATTTAACGTTAACATAAAAGCAAGCAAATTAAGTCGAAACTACAAGATGCTTTATGAAAATACTTGTTCACAAAATTAAATCAGAAAATACGAATTTACGGGCTAAGATTGATTATTGTAGAGACAATTCTAATAACTTTAATAAGCATGTTATAAAATATCTAAGACACTAACGCCTGATTTTTTCACCTCCTGATAAATTTATGTTCCAGTTAAATATATATCTTTTTCATAAAATATATATGTATAAGAAAGTGACAGACATAGAATTAATTGACATTTAAATTTACCCCACCGACAGTTGAAAAAAATCGATCTAAGAGTACTTAAACTAAGCACAGGACATTGTTTATTTATTTCATTTATCTATTTATTTAATACACTGTTCAACAGGTACAACCCAATTAAAGAATAATAAACAGTATATCATATAACAAACAAAAAATTAAGGAACAGAAAATACAGAACATCATAAAAAGGAAGTTTAAAGAAGAGACAAAAGGTAATGAAGCTTACCTTACCTTATATTGCAGTTGTCACTTTCATGAAGTGGTGAATGTTTCGTACGTTAGTACGTTGAGTTGGTAAATAAAGTTTCCGTTTCCTTTACAGCTAGGTCTATGTATAGAAAATATATAAATAGATAATTGAGATATAAATTCATGCGGATATCCGATATATGGATAGTAATAACCATCAGATTTAAAATTAAATAATTTAAAATATAGGAGCTGGATCGATTCCATTTTGTTAATGTGGACACCACTGTGTGGAGACCATACAGAAGAGGCGTATTCAATCTAACGATACTAAAGTAAAGAAGGTTTACGACTTGTAATCTTATTGCGATTATAAATCCATATGCTCTATTACTTGCGGACACAACAGTATCAATGTAATTAATAAATAAATGATAGTTTTTCATTAAATACAAGCTAAGGTCTCGAAACGTTTTCGGTCGTGACAAAACGTCATTATCAATCTTGTAATTAAACATAACGCGATCAAGAGAACTTGTTAGAGAAGGATATGACATTATATTTTTCCGAATTTAACACTAACATATTATTATGACACCAAGACTCTATATTATGAAGGTTTCGTTGAAGCTAAACACAGTCATTAATGTTGCGACCTGAGCTTCATTGGCATAGAAAAAAATTTACATCTAAGTTGTTAACTAAATTGTTCATGAGCATAATGAATAGTAAAGGATCAAGAATGGAACCTTAAGGAATCTTGATGTAGCCACAAACTCAACAGATTGTAAAACTATATACTGTTTTTAGTTATATTAATAAAATTTGAGAAAACTCAGTAAGGCTTCTGATACACCAAACATACCTATCAAGCTTTTGAAGTAAAATCGAGCCTATCGAATGCCTTGTTGAAGTCCGTATACAGGCTGTTACAAATTCGCTTCTCACTACGGGGATCTCAGAAACGGTAAGAGGTACGAAGTAGCTTAAATGGATTTCACAGTCTAACGACACTTACAGTGTACAATAATCGATAATAAAACAAGGAAATCTAAAGAAAAAATTTAGATAAATTTGGAACGAATACACTGAAGATGAATTTTTCGAGACAAAACGTCTGAAACTGGTTTGGGCTGAGGCAGTACAGTATTGGGGGGCCATGAGGCCTGGCAAAAAATGTAATAAAATTTCTAGAGTCGTATTTAAAAATATGAAGTTGATAATGGTCCTGCAGAGAAGAACATACATACAAAAATTGACTATGCCATTCGAAAGAGGGCAAAAAGTGGCCATGAGAAAGTGTTGTTCTTTTTTTAATATCACCTCAAACAAGGCTGAAATGAAACAAAAACGGATTTCCAAAATTTCGTTTTTTTTTCAAATATTTCGAAAACTAATCATGTTAGCCTTGATTTTTTAGAGCCATAATATTGCTTCCTTGATTACGCAACTTTACCCCCATTTAAGCTACTTCGTAGCTCTTACCGTTTCCAAGATCCCTGTAGTGAGAAATGAATTTGTAACACTCTGTATATAAGACAGTTTGCAAATTGTTATCAATACAATCGGCTATAAATTGCGTTAAGCAGATCAAATTAGTGCAGTAGAGCTTCCTTTCATAAAACTAAGCTAACAAGGCTTATCATATTAGAAATGTTTTAATAAATAGTGTCATGAAGCAAAATTCCAAATAGGTACTCTACAAAATTTACACATAATGGAGATAGAGCGAAAATTAGTAATGTTATATTTATTACCTTTTTAAAAATTGGACACACTTTTAAATGTAACAGACACTCAGTTAGGCAAAAGTTGAATAATTTTTTAAGGGACGAGAAAAAATCTTATTACAGTCTCTTATCAGAATCACGGGAACGCCACTCGGATCAGTCACTTTGGGTTTAATTCTTTTTAACGCTGAAATAACTTCGGTTTCACTAAAATCGCTAATGTGCATGGTATTATTAATGTTTATTGTATATTATATATTAGTCGATACTCTAAATAAAGGTTAGCTAGATTATTGCGTAGACCAACATTCGCTAATGCTACAATATTCATGGGGCGTTAAAGTTAAAAATGAATTTCAGTTTTATTCATATCTCATAACATAGGCAATTATTTACTAATTTTATATGGTGGACCATATATTATCAGATACAGTTTCAGTTAGATTGCGAAAACCTAGTAGCGTGCAAATGTTATTATAGATTTTTTTTAAATAATTGTTTTAGAATCACCAGACCTACCTAGGTCTGTTCTGATGTTGGACACAGCCGCTTCTCAACAATAGTGGCCTATTTCACCGGTTTTCACTGTCGGCATCTTTACTAGAGAGTTTGAAAAAGCTCTGCCGCGATAATACATAGGCCACCGTATAACAACCCGAAGATCTATCCTATCTGAAATATTGTAAAAAATGTTCTCTTTGTTGCATATCCATAAAATGCACCATCTAAAAAACAAATTTTCATTCAGTGCTGCACATTGTATTTTTACTATTATTGGTTGTAAATAAAAACACTGCCTTAACTTTCCAATGGTTTAGTCTAGAGAAATGCGTAAAATAAGAAATTAAATAGAAGTATTATCTGACAGTGTTGAATTTGTACAGGGATTTTAAAGAAAAATTACACACAAATTAATACTCTTAATTTCATAGAAAGTTTTTTCAGGATTACCATAAAATAAGGATTGATGCGTTTACCTCTATGGGTAAGAAAGGCAATACTATTAGAACATGCCATAAGTGAATGTGGCCATACTTTCCTTATTATTAGAGGTATGTCATTAAAATTTACATTACTGCAATCCTGAATTGTGGCCGGTAAAATTTGTATCAACAATTATTTATTAAAATACATGTTAATATAATGAATATTTTACTGCTGAAGCGTAAAAATTATATCGCAAAGTGAGAAGAAATCATTCGCCCATTTGTGACACATTATTATAAAATTATGGCACGCCGGTTAATCTTCCTGGTCCCCGTACATGCATAAACAATTAGCAATTGGCATAACACGTACCTAATTATGATTGGTTGAATATTGATTTGCCCAATTTAGGGCAACTATGTCGTGTATTACACATTCACACACGTATTCCAGTTGGTAGGTACTTCAAAGCAGGCATTACTTGGTATTATCCAGCTTCATAGTCGCTGCAGATATTTCGAAACGCTATTTGAACCTATAGGTAAAAGAATTAAATTTTTTTCGGTACTCTAATATGTACAAAAATATTTCAGGCTGGCTGAAAATACAAGCGTAATAAAATAAAAACCACCACAGCAGTATTCTGCAATTGTATAAACCTTACAATCCTTAATGTAATGTATCGCATTGGGTCTGCTACTGAGAGCATGAGAATAAATGAATTTCCTGGATCCTTGTTACACACAGGCAAGGACTAGCTCCAGGAGATAATAAGATGTGATGTGCTGACTCTGCATCTTATTTAAAAATTCAGACGGATATATTCTAATCTAGTTGAAGAGTGGATTGTGTGGGATTTTATAGTATTTGACGTGACATACAGAGACTTTATGACATTCTGTGAAACTTTTATATCACGCTTATTTGGCAAGATATGCAAAATGTGGAAATGTATGGTATTAGAACTTACCTACACTGTAAAAAAATCGGTGCGAGTCAAAGCAATAAAGGTACACAGTGAATCTATTGAGCGAAATTTTTGAGTACATTTTCACTCATTTTTGCTTTAACGGCTTCTAAATAACATCAAAAATTATAATTTTTCTATGCAAATAAAAAAAACGTGGGCTTAATTGTTATTGCAAAAAAGTATAAAAAATAGCAAAAAAATTAATTTTTTTCTAGCTTAGCTCTAGTTTTAGCTAAAAATACTTTCAAATATCAACTCACAAAATCACTGGGACATAAAGAATACTAAGTGGACAGAGTACCACTGTACTATCTCCATCGGAACTGGACTTGGTACAAAAAAAACGCACGAACGTTTCAATAACAAGTTATAACAATAACAATGTATCCATCTTAAGCTGATAAATATTTAGTATTCTGTCATTTCTTGCGAAGAAAGGGCGCTTTGTTTCTGTGATAAACCACAAATATCTTTTGTGGATAGTGACCACTCTCTTATAGAGAGAGCCAGAAAAAGATGCCCAAATTTCAGATAATGACGCCATGGGACTGGCAACAACTTGTACGATTAACTAGTACAAGATTTTATGTAATTAACATGAAACCTACAGATTTCAAAGACTTTTAGTTCCTGAGTAATGGTATAGTAACACCCCACTAATACATAAAAAGAAGTATGAGAACGGGAAAGAGTTCAAAATATCTAAGCTGGTTCATATCCAGATTCGGTCTGACCAACCAGGCAAGGTTCCTTCGACCAGGATGAATTTGATACTCTTGATTTGAATCGAAATACATGCAGATCAATAGCATTTCCCGACGAAATACCAGCTATAAGAAACGTCTCAAAACCATTTGGGGAGAAGCCATACAAACGTCTACAAACTTTATTAAAGTGGGTTCCAAAAAGGTTCCATACCTTCTACCACGATCTTTCTCATAGCAATGCTGTAGGTGATGATGATTAGTAAGTTTATGCAACCAACAAGTGTCTAGCTCAAGTTTGTTGATTTTAGTATATTAGATAGTTTAACAAATCAGTTTTAGTTCAATTTTAAAAAAATTGTTTATTTTATGTTATAATAATTATGTACGATATGCTTATAAATTTGTACCTGCTTTTTAATCTTTTATTGGCTGAGATATTCAATACTAAGTCCACAAAAAAATAAAACTTTTTGGTGGTAACCTATACTAAGTCCACTATAACCAAAATTTTACGCATTTTTTTTTAATTCTAACATACTGTACCTAGAAAAGTAATATTTAACAAAAATACAAACAACTTAAGTACGAATAATTTTTAAAACTGCTCTTCTGTAAAATCAGTAAAATGTGACTTAGTACAGTTGATCTCTGAGGTACAGAATTGTTTTTACATACTCAGAATAGAGTCAAAAGTCACTCACTTGATAGCAGAAACTCGGATTTGAGTAAAATTCACTCACTTCTGTTGCAATAAAATTTTAGTTGGACTCAATTGGGTTTGGGCTGAAACTGAGTAAAATTGAGAGAATTTTTTACAGTGATAGGTAATATTTCTGTTTTCTACAAAGAATGCGACCAAGAAGGGTATGGCATGCTACTGGATAGTAAGCTTACCTGGAATGCGCACTTAGAAAAAGTGGTGAGTAAGGCAAAGCAGACATTGTGTGTATGCCGTCGCCTTATTGGGAAAACCTGGGGACTGAAACCAAAGATGTCACACTGGTTGTATACGTCGATAGTAAGACCCAGGATTCTTTACGGCGCTGTGGTATGGTGGCAGAAAACACAACAGACCACAGCGAGGGAAAAACTGAATAGAATTCAGAGATTGGCCTGTTTAGGTATAACGGGGGCGATGGCATCGACCCCGACAGCTGCACTAGAAGTCATGCTAAATCTGCCACCGCTGCATATAGTGGTGGAAAGAGAAGCGCGGCTAGCAGCATATCGACTCAGGAATAACAATGACTGGAGGGGTGGTTCCCACTCCAGGATCATAGACACATCTATGTCGGAACCAACTCTTGGGATGGTATCCGACAAGATGGTTCCAAGGTTTCACTTCCACAAGCCATTTGAGACTCGAATAGAGGATCAAAGCAAGTGGGAGGAAAGGTTTAATACCCTGGAAAGGTGGAGCCTAGTATGGTTTACAGATGGCTCCAAAATGACCAGAGGGACGGGTGCAGGAATATATGGACTCAGACCCAGATGGAGTGCAAGCTACAGTCTGGGGGAGTTCCCTACTGTATTCCAAGCAGAAATCTTCGCGATAATGGCGTGTCTGGCAGAGAATGTACGTAGAGGTTATAGACGTAAACTCATATATATATTCTCTGATAGTCAAGCTGCAATTAAAGCTTTAGCCGCACACAAGGTAAGTTCAAAACTGGTGTGGGACTGTTTACAAATGCTAACTGAACTGGCCACCAACAATACAGTCAGACTGTGTTGGGTGCCAGGGCACAAAGGCATTTGTGGAAATGAGAAAGCGGATGAACTTGCGAGGAAGGGATCCGAAACAGTGTTCATTGGCCCGGAGCCCTTCTGTGGCACATCTCCCAGTGTGGTCAGGCGGGCTATGGGCAAATGGACAGAGACAGAACATAGGAAATACTGGACTTCAAGGCCAGGACATAGCCATTCCAAGGAGCTTATGGAGTATCCTTCGAATGGAAGAGCGATTGAGTTACTGAGCTTGAATAGAATCCGGCTCAGGAGAGTGACAGGACTCATAACGGGACACTGTCACTTTAAGAAACATCTACATAGACTAAAGCTTGTAGACAGTCCGGTCTGCCGAGGATGTGAATCGGCGGATGAAACTTCTCTGCATATCCTGGGCGAGTGCCCGGGATTTGCACGTAGCAGAATGGCGCTCCTTGGGAGACCCTATTTGGAACCCAAGGAGCTGAGAGAAGTGTCAGCAAGGAAGCTTTTGGACTTTGTAAAAAGGACAAATCTACTTGCTGAATAGGACTAGTAGTGGAACGCACAATAGGCCTAATTAGGCCGCAGTGCTATGGGACTTTTTAAAGGACCAACCACTAGATGAAGATGAAGATGAAGAAGATGGCATGCTATCTATAGCCACAACTATTCACTTCTCAGAGACTTCTGGAGGTTCTCAATAAGTTTTTGACAATTTTGATTAGGGTTTTGACCATTGACAAAAACTTTGACCATTGATAATGCTTACTGATAATGCATCCTAATTACCACTAAAAAATCATCTCCAAGTTTGTAGATACCTTACATAACGATTAGCAAAAGATTTTCTACGTAACAATTGAGAATATTTCATGGAATCTCGGACTGTTTATAAGACGACAAGTATAAACGTTTCAATGAGCAATATCAAATTCTTGTTATATCTACATAACGATTAAAACGCTTAATTTGTAAAGAAATGTGTGCCTTGAGAACCACCGAAATGATAACCACCAGGATCTTTTCAATCTTGAAATAGTTTCCACGCCAATGCGGTCCTGGCTCGCTCGTGGGCCACAGCCCCTTTGTCGCCCTACATTATATTTGTTGCCTCTATAACCGCATGTAGCGACCGATATTTATGTGAATTTCGGCAATACACAACTCGCTCCACCACCGCTGCTTATAATTTGATTTATACGTGTTCAAATTGAACTAATTTATTTCTCATTATTGGCTTCGCGCTAGGAATACGGCTGACAACTTAGATTTGAATTAATACTGGGCGAGACTTTAGATTTTCATTATGGAGTATCGCCAAGCGGGGTGTAATAATTTTCTAACCTATGCATGCGTGGTTTATGGTAATGTCGCATATCTACGGTGCGGCGGTAATAGATCGAGGGTGAAGTTTCTGTATTGCAATTAATCTTAGGTGAAATTAAAAGTCCAATAAGTCTGGCGCATATTTAACATGCGATGTAATTTATTATGATGTCATTTGAAGGTGTATTATATGCATTTTAAAGTTAATTAAGTGCTTTTGATAAGGGAAAGGAACTGACGAATACGTTTATTCAGACGACAAGTACTCAAAACAAATATAAAAAAGTTCAAAGTCTACTAATTACATAAGGACAAATTCTATTGCATAGATACCCCTCCAAAAAGTGTAATATGGGAATTACAGTTTCTTAAAAGGTCAATTATTTTTTATCAAATTTAGAATCATATTCATAATTTTATATTGTCAAAACTCATGACGATTAGAAAGGTGTAGTTTTGACAAAGGTAAGATATTTTTCTAATTCTCTATGAATAATATTCTTACAATGTAAAAAAAGGATGAGCGCGGTTTTCGTCCCAATTGGAAAAATTAAAAATGCATTAACTTGGTTCCAGACCAAGAAAATCCAATCGATTTTAGCCCTAACGGACCCACCCTCCACTATCCACTGCCCTACATACCTTTCAAAAACCTGCCCCACATCAAACTACTATGGCAGGTAGTAATGAAAGCAAAATGACTTTTTACAATTCATATTTCAATATTTTCTATGTTGTTTTGTAATTCTTTTCCAACTGAAGACCTACTTCTTTTAAAATTGTCTCCAATTGACTTTTATTAAGGGTAGAATTTAACAGCAAATATTCTTTCTGTTTTATTGTTTCTTGACATGTCAATTTTTACGTTGCCCCACATAGATTTCTTTCGGTTCTGGATTAATTTGATCTTTTTGGGGAGCTCCGCATTGCCAATTTACAAATGTTNCCCACATCAAACTACTGTGGCAGGTAGTAATGAGAGCAAAATGACTTTTTACACATCCCTAGAAACAGACAAGCAATATTCACTTGTTTTGGGCTAAGCAGATCCAGCCCACCTTCCCCTACCCATGTCCAACTATTATGATAAACAGTGATGTCTCAAAAATGACTCTTTACGACCGACATCGTGAAAATTTCCCACAGTGATGCATATTCTAATTACTCATTAGACGCATCCAATTGCACTGGAAGTGAGTCTTCTGGAGAAGATGGAGAAAATTAAGAAACTTCAGAAGATGGTGAGTAAAAATCCGCTGAGGCCAGTGGTCTCACGTTAAAAAAGCACCCCAAAAGAAGCAGTAATCTACCACTATAACAAGAGAAATGAAGTTGAGAAAATAGCAAAAGCCCAAAGGCGGTGAATCAAACTGTACGAGTTTAGATTCACTAGATTTCCTTTCCGAGCTTCAGTTTGCGTTTGCCTGACCAAGCTTTAGCTTGGGTTTACCTAATTGAACATCAGTTTATGTTTAGAGTTCAGTTCGAGATTCCCTGTTCGAGATTCAGATATAGTTTGCCTGTCAGAGGTTCAGTATTACACATTATCAGTCCGTTATTCAGGTTGAACTTGCCTGTCGGAACACTAGTTTGTGTTTATCTGAGTTTCAGTTTGAGTTTTCTGGAATTCCTGCCTGTCACAATAGTTGGACGTGATTAGAATTATGGGGATGGGTATGGAAAGATGGGTATTGGATCCAATGGAATACTGCTTGTTTGGCGCTAGGAATGCGTAAAAAGACATTTTGGGCTAAAATTGATTGAATTTTGTTTGTTGTTGATTTTAATTTATTTTTAACAGGAATTATACTTAAAGTTACAATGAGTCGCAATAAGCAAAATTAAACATAATTTGTATATATCTTTGATATACCTATATTAAGGTAACATTGATGGAACTACAGAAAAATAAGAAAATGAAGATACTTCATCATCAAAATTATTAATACAAACAAATTCAACTGGACGACAAGTCCGAGGAAGCTAAAACTTAACGACAAGAGATCATAATAAACAACACTTATTGTAATAAATATTTATTGTTACCTTTGGTACCACTGCTGATACAAATGAAATTAGTTTTATAAACTTTGGTGCCAAATTTAAACAATTTTTCCTTACGTTGTCGTTTTGATCTTTGATCTTCACCATTACTTAATAAACGGTCCCTGGTACCGAAGTTGCGAATTTTATGTACCCTTTTTCATATTCCAAAAATTTCTCGATTTTTGAAACAGTCTCAAACTAAATCGAATACAGTCGGAAAACATTAAAAGAAGAGTATTCAGAAACTGAAAATTTTCAAACAGGTAAGAACCTACAATTTTTTGCTTTGTGTAAAAATCAAATGAAAAAACAGTAGTATTGTTAAGCTTCCGTATAACATGTCCTTCTTAGAACTATTCCTCCCAATTCCAGGAATTCTCCGCATGGTCGTCTAGGAGCGCAGGTATTACAATTCCGGCACCATTCTTTCACATCGGAAGGACTTCCCAGTCAAGAAAATCGTTTCCTAACAGTCTCGTAACTCCTCAGAGATGAAGATTTGTCAGAAATGTTCTGCTTCCACATTTTTAATTCTTCATTGGTATCAAGGATCCAAAATTTGGATCTTCGCTCTGTTCCTTAGCAAGAATGTTATAATTCCATGCAACTGAATCATTGCTCCGTTCAATTCATATTTCAATATTTTCTATGTTGTTTTGTAATTCTTTTCCAACTGAAGACCTTCTACTTCTTTTAAAATTGTCTCCAATTGACTTTTATTAAGGGTAGAATTTAACAGCAAATATTCTTTCTGTTTTATTGTTTCTTGACATGTCAATTTTTACGTTGCCCCACATAGATTTCTTTCGGTTCTGGATTAATTTGATCTTTTTGAGGAGCTCCGCATTGCCAATTTACAAATGTTTATTCTGGCTTTCTAAACCAATCTCCGCTTTCTTCACAATTTTCAGCATCTGTTCCAATTTTAGTAAATGATCCGTCAATACCCGAATATTGAAACTGATATGTGCCTGGTCTCTTGCTGGTTCTGACCATATGTATTCTTGAAGCATCGATTCCTAAGATGCTTTTTGGCGATGCCTTTCATTTATCACCTTTCTAAATTGGGTCTACCTGCCATGACCACCTCTAAGTGATTATCGGGTGCCTTTTATTTCCAACACCTCAGCTAGAACTTGGGATATATTTGTCTGTCTATTTAACCTCAATGCTTGGGAGATCTCAGAATATTGCAGGCTACATATGAGGTTATTCGTAGCTAGTTGTCATCTGCCGGTGCAGTGGAATAGCCTAATCTCACCATCGGCCCCATATCTGCCTCATATTGCTGCAAATGTACCACGAAACGTTGGCTTCTAACTTTCAGTTGAGCGTGGTCAACATGCTGCAGATGATCGTCGCCATATTTAAAACAGCCTTTAATACCTGAAAATCCTTTTGTTTTCCTCGTAGAGCTGATATTAATTATGTATGTCCTAGTTTTTCAGAGCAATTATTTACCATAGCGGCTGCTTCAAAATTGTTTGGCATGCGTTTCTATTAAAAGCTGACGGCTTAATTCTTGAGGATGGCAGGAATTGACTTCAACAATTCCTTTTGCGGAAAATTACACTTTCTTTCCAGATTTGGACGATTTATGAATTAAATATACTTTCTTTCATGACTAGGATTTTCTCTTATACCTCAGTTTTAAAATGTATCGTTTCTTCTTCATTTCCTCAAAGTCTTTTAGTTTCATTCATTTATTCCACTTCTTTTCCTTTAAACTGTTCTTTATTTCATCTTGGTTGTTCTTCATTCCATTTGATATTTTTTCTTAGTTCTCCTTCATTTCTTGTAAACTATTCTTCATTTGATCCTGAGAAGAGACGGTTAAAGAAATATTTAAAATATCATTTAATGTTTTTTATTTCTGTCTGAACTATACTCCTTTTGACGTGAAACCTAAACAATAATAAAATACATAAATCAATAAGGGGTTAAGTTAAACAGAAAACTTATTTCTAACTGAATGTAATTGCTTTTAGAATAAATTTTGTTAATTTACGTTTTCCATTTGTTTGACGTTAATACAAAAGATCAAACAAAATATTTATAGAAGCAGCAAAAGGGAACACATTCGTACGTATCTCTTATATAGACGCACCCTCGGTAATTATAACTTTAACACAAGGTCGTTCCTATCTTTGACAATAATTAAAAGTAGATAATCATCAATCCGAAATTGTTGGGCACGAACACAAAGGGCGGGAAACGCAAACAGAAGCGATCCCACATTTAGTATCACTTGCTAACTGGTTACACATGAAATCGCAAGAATTCAATTAAGTACGTCATTTTGCGGTTTAAGAGACAAAAGTGGGTGTTTCAGCAAACAACCAACTTTCAATTTCCGGCACGTTTTGTTTGCTAATGTACCAAGATCGTTTGTAAATTTGGAGAGGGATTTTAAATCCCTCTATAAATTATTTACTTTCTTTTGACGACCGTTAATTGTGAGCAATTTGCAAAGCCAATATGCTGGAGAAGGGACTACTGAATAATTAAAGCGTTCCAAAACGTACAGGGTAATGATACACTTAATGTGGAAAATAAATGACTGAATCTGATTACCGACCCAAAGGAATTCAATGGAAAATTCTCAAAGGTAGCACCCAAGTTATGTCCAAAATTTATAACGCTTTGAAATGAGGTGATCTTAATATCTTAAGCCTCAACCATCTGGGATCCTATGAAAATATATTGTTCATGAAGACTTCTTGTACTGTACCTGTCCTGTTTGTAGGTTTGGTGTTTGCAGAGATATTTGGTGAATCAATAAGTCGAGGTGAGAAAACTCAACGCAGATATATTTTTTGCAAATAGAATAATTTTGTAACTTTTTGGAATCGCTGACTCCATCGATAGTTCTGCCTTTGTTTGCAAGAGTTGGCGCATGTCTATTTGGAAATCGGTGTAGGTACATACAAAATTGATAAAATTATTTGTGCAATTTTATTACCTATTTATTACTTATTATTTAATGAAGCAAAAGAAAAATAAAAGTTACATTCGTCATGACGTCATGACTTTGCTGCGAAAAAGAAAAAGTAGAAATAATTGTTTCTGTTTTAGTTAACACCTGTATAAGAATGTTGCATGTAACAGCACTTACTTATTTACCATTTTTGTAAAGTCCCACTATGCAAGCATTTTCATCATTGTCATATCTATTCTTAACCTTCCTGTACTTAGGTAAGTTGGCCAATTTGACAACAGGTCTGATACGAGAAAAGTGTCGAAAAAATAGGAAATTGCAAATATCTAAAAGTAATAACGTCAACCCTAACAATGCTTATATGGCTTGAAAGGAAATTTCAATCTGCACACGACAGAGTAAAAAATACAGGGTGTTCCATTTAAATTAACAAAGTTATAGCTGTTTGAAGTTATCAAAATGTAACGGCAAAAATGAAACACCTAATATTAGATGTTTCAATTTGTTGGTATACCATAGTTTAGCGTTACCTATGCTCTTTACAGGTACCAAAAATCCGCTTGATATCACGCTCCTGAAAAGAGTTATTAGTATCTTCGCGGACCCTTGCATCTGTCATATATTTTCTTTAAAAATTAATATCTCAAAATCTGTCACTTCTAGGTATGGGCAATATTGAATAAAGTGGCCCTCAAATTTCACGTAGAATTCGAAAATGCAATAATGTATAGGGTGTGTCACTTAAAACNGTTCCAAAACGTACAGGGTAATGATACACTTAAAGTGGGAAATAAATACTGAATCTGATTACCGACCCAAAGGAATTCAATGGAAAATTCTCAAAGGTAGCACCCAAGTTATGTCCAAAATTTATAACGCTTTGAAATGAGGTGATCTTAATATCTTAAGCCTCAACCATATGGGATCCTAGGAAAATATATTGTTCATGAAGACTTCCTGTACTGTACACAGTGTTTGTAAGTTTGGTGTTTGCAGAGATATTTGATGAATCAAGTCGAGGTGAGAAAACTCAACGCAGAAATATTTTTTGCAAATAGAATAATTTTGGAACTTTTTGGAATCGCTGACTCCATCGATAGCTCTGCTCTTGTTTGCAAGAGTTGGCGCATGTCTATTTGGAAATCGGTGTAGGTACATAAAAAATTGATAAAATTATTTGTGCAATTTTATTACCTATTTATTACTTATTATTTAATGAAGCAAAAGAGAAATAAAAGTTACATTCGTCATGACGTCATGACTTTGCTACGAAAAAGAAAAAGTAGAAAGAATTTTTTCTGTTTTAGTTAACACCTGTATAAGAATGTTGCATGTAACAGCACTTACTTATTTACTATTTTTGTAAAGTCCCATTATGCAAGCATTTTCTTCATTGTCACATCTATTCTTAACCCTCCTGTACTTAGGTAAATTGGCCAATTTGACATCAGGTCTGATACGAGAAAAAGTGTCTAAAAAATAGAAAATTGCAAATATCTAAAAGTAATAACGGCAACCCTAACAATGCTTATATGGCTTAAAAGGAAATTTCAATCTGCACTCGACAGAGTAAAAAAATACAGGGTGTTCCATTTAAGTTAACAAAGTTATAGCTGTTTGAAGTTATCAAAATGTAACGGCAAAAATGAAACACCTAATATTAGATGTTTCAAATTGTTGGTATACCATAATTTAGCGTTACCTATGCTCTTTACAGGTACCAAAAATCCGCTTGATATCACGCTCCTGAAGAGAGTTATTAGTATCTTCGCGGACCCTTGCAGCTGTCAAATATTTTCTTTAAAAATTAATATCTCAAAATCTGTAACTCGTAGGTATGGGCAATATTGAATAAAGTGTCCCTCAAATTTCACGTAGAATTCGAAAATTCAATAATGTATAGGGTGTGTCACTTAAAACAACGAAGTTTGAGACGACTTAATTTTGAAATTTTTCGGAGCAGTATACTTTCCTAGATATCGATCGATGCAGTTCCCGGTGGGACACCCTGTATATATAACTGAAAATGGCTGTTTTAGATTTGTATGCGGCAAGTAGGTACATTCGTTTGAATAAGTCGCTATTGAACCTGAACTTCAAATGTTTGAGCAGCTTAAACATTTGCTAGAACAATTACGGATTTGATCAATTGAATTAGATCTTTCCTAACGTAATAGTTCTGTGTCGAAGTAGAATCCACGAAACGTAAGTAAATTTGTAACTTTATACATACCGTACATTTGAGAACTTATATTTATTATGTTTGTAATGAATACTTAGAAAAGAAAATGTATTAGCATAGGTTCCAAATTAGATATTTCAAAGTAAAGTAGTAGTTTAAATCATAAATGTACATTTTTTTATTTGCCAATCGAAATTATTTGTTTTACTAATGTCGTCACTTGAATTTGAATTTATAACTATTTAAAAAGAATTGGATTTAGAATTATTATAAATAAAAACTTTATTTTGCAAAATTTACTGATGCTTCGATTAAACTCGTACATTTTGTTACTGTGAACAATGTATTATGTCAATGCATATAGGGACAATAATAAGGAAAGCACCATAAAATGAAAAGGTATTGTTTCTAAGTTGTTTAGATTTTCCAAAACCCTCCTCAAAAGACTGCTGTAAATTCAGTGAAATGTATAAAAGCGCCCCCATATGTCACAAATCATGTTATACATATCTTACTACAAAATAATTTATTTTAAAGTGGTAATAACTGAATGTATTTTTAATTTTGTGTACGGTAAGTAGTTTTTAATTTAAATTAAATGAGGATAATGAACGACCCAGTTTTTATTCTATATCGTTATATTCTGTGGAAAATAAAAATAGGTATCGATTGGTTCTATAAAATATAGCACAATTTGGCATTTTAATAACCCAAATTCCGTAACTGGATGTTAGTGAATAATTTATTATTTAGGGACAGGTGTAGGTGTGAGATAACGACTAGCCCTTTATTGTACACTTATTTTTAGTTCATTGTTTGTTAAACTCAGGAAAATGATTTGTTAGATAAATTACGAATCAGTAAATATACGTTTCATCAATATATCACAGGAGACTGATCTCGTTTATTTTACGTCTGGGCTATATTTCCTCCATTTTCCTTGCTTCTTTATTTTATAAATGAGAGCTGTTTTATTAGCTCACCAACGAGATATATAACTGACAATATCAGTAATAAATTTTCTTAAGTTGTGATATACGTGACAAAATTAGGGGTTGGCTTTTCAGAGTTTTAGAGTTCGAAGTTCTGGAATAATATCGAGGAAATTCTATAAATCAAGGGCCAAATTGAATAATAAATTAAACGCAACCACTACAAAAAAGATAGTTACGATTATACTTATATACGCAAATAGTTTCTTGACCTTTCGGTTTTTGCGTATAAATGGTCGCTGTTCAAAATTAATACCAAGTTTATTAGACAATTGCTTTAGGATGGTAGGTAACTTTTAAGGGTTGACTATATTTGGGTATATTATTATTAACTTAAATTTTTAACACCCTGTATGATAAAGACTTTAAAATTATAAATTTGGGTAGCTTCAACCTAGACTAAAAAAGGTACTTTTGTTTATTGTCGATAAAATGAACCGTTTACGAGAAAAAGAATAATAAAGGAATTCATGTTTTATTTTTATTAAAAAAGGGCCATGATTTCTATTATTTTTTTCTCGACAACAAAGTGCGATACGAATGTCATTCATACAACAGGAAAGTGTCATTTTAAGATGTTTAATCCAAAGAAATACAAAATTAGAAAAGCGCAGTGGTATTCCAGCAGGCAGCTTAACGAAATTATTGAAAAACTTCATAAGAGGGTTCAACGTGGGCTCCAAGAAATCTGAAACACTCGCGAGCACGATGAATTGAGGACTACTGTACCCGCTACAATAACCCAGCATTGTTCCTTATCACATCACAATGAAACGTGATTCTCTGTAGAAGTTCCACCCTAGTGTCGACCGGAGTGGAATACACCAATTGTTTGAGGTGTCCCCACAGGTAAAAATTCACAGGCGTTAGGCCGGTAGATCAAGGAGGCCAGGCAATAGGTCATCCTCTACCTATCTAACGGTTTGGATAGACGTTATTCAGGTGCTCCCGTACACCAACGCTGAAATGAGGTGGTGCCCTATCGTGTAAGAAGTACATAATTCGGTGGGTTTCAATTGGTAAGTGTTCTATTAAATCTTAAAAAGCGTTCTGAAGGAACTCCAAATAAAGTTGTCCATTCAATCGTTCCGCCAATACGAATGGTCCAATAAAAAAATTGCCAATGATTCCTGCCCAGATGTTAATTGATTGGAACTGATGTTGATGATGGGAAACAATAGTGGCATGAGGATTTTCATCAGCCTATACATGTGTATTGTGTAAATTGGTGACACCATTTTTGGTAAACCTTGAAAAGAATAGTGCTAATGAAGTTTACATTATTTCGTTGCTGATCCAATGGCCAGTTTGCAAACTACGTTCTACGAGGAAAATCTTCAGGAATCAGTTCTTGTATTTCTTGCAAATGGTATGGATAAAACAGCTGTTCTTGAAGAACTTCATGTACTATTGTTTTCGATGTATTAAACTGTCCTGATAATTTTCGAGTGCCCGTTGATTGAGTGTCTTCTACCGCAATTAAAATATTTTCCTCTAAGTGTCCACCAATCTCTCTTAGACGTTGGTCAACTCCTTCAAATGTTTTCTGGTTTGGCGAGCACGATTAAGAAATCAGTCATGATATACAGGGTGTTTCTAAAATAGGGTTCCAAACTTCTGCTGCGTTTATAACTCATTAAAATAAGCCAAAAAGTTCCTATTAACATGTGCCCTAAACCGCAGCCTTAGGAAGTTATATGCCCTTAAATGGGCTCAAACAAAACTGTTTTTTTTTTCTGTTATTGACAAAACGGTCGTAAATAAATAGAAAAAAATTTATGGGTCTTACATAACTTTTTACGTTAAATAACATGGGCTACTCCGTTTTTCGACATGCAAATCATATGCGTCCCATTTAGGTTGGTGAAGGGGGTTTTCGGCCCGTAATTTTTTTTATTTCAATTTTTTTACAATTTTCTCTACAGATTTATAAAATCTTAACAATTTTACGTAAAAAATATTATCTTTGTCCAAATCGATATTTCCAATGGTTTTCGAGTAAATTGAGTTTGAAAATTACTCTGCTCTTTAAGTTATTAGGCCAAAAATTACAAAAATCTGTTTACCATGGCAAATAAAAGACTGACGTTGCCACAACGCTTAACAATTTAAGTTATTGATAAACTGTCAATTGAGTTTTGCAGTGTTTAATTAGTAAAAGTGGTGAGTGGAAAATTTAAGTATACAACATTATTGCAACTCATAAAATGGAGTCATATTCAAACACGGAAATGGCAGAAGCGAGATGTCTGTATGCAGCAGCATACCCGAATAGAAGACTTCCTTCTCGACAGATATTTCAGAGGGTTCATCAACATTTAAGAGAAAATGGTTCGATCCAACCAAGAGTAAATAATCGTGACAGAGACAGATTTATAAGAACACCGGTGATGGAAGAAAATGTTTTGAGAGCTGTGCAGGACAATCCAAGGGTTAGTGTAAGAAGTGTCGCACATAAGCATAACATAATTTTTTCCGTAGTTTGGCGAATTCTTTGCGAACAGCTACTTTATCCTTTTCATATCCAGCGTGTTCAAGCTTTAAATCCGAATGACTACGAACCACGTCGGCAGTTCTGCCAATGGTTTTTGCGAAAATCGAGGCGGATTCCAAATTTTGCATCTCTTATTTTGTTTACGGATGAGGCAAGCTTCAGTAAAGATGGTTATGTCAATTTTCATAACGCTCATGAATGGCCTGATGAAAACCCACACAGCATATTTCAGTTCAGACTTTAGATTTGGTTTTCCGTCAACGTTTGGGCAGGCATTTTAGGCGATCGGCTAATCGGACCGTTTGTGTTGCCTAATCGATTGAATGTTGAGGATTATTACATTTTTTTAGTTAACGACTTGCCAGGACTTTTGGAAGATGTCCCTTTAATTGAACGCCAAAGCATATGGTTTATGCAGGACGGTGCGCCACCTCGGTGTAGGCCGAGGAGGTCCTGTTCCCTGGCCTCCACGTTCCCCTGACCTTAATACCCTGAACTATTTTTTGTGGGGTCAACTCAAGGCAAAGGTTTATAAAATTCCAATTGAGACCATTCAGCAACTCCGGGGGGAAATTGAAACCGCGTGCATGGAAATAAGGCAAACACCTAGAATTTTCCAAAGAGTTCGCAAATCATTGAAGCGGCGAGCTAGATTATGCATCGAAATGCAAGGTGGTCACTTCGAGCAGTTCTTGTAATTTAACTTATTATTACTAATTTTAATCCCATTATTTTCTATTTCACATTTAGCTATTGTCTGCAGTAGTAATTAGTTCTTTAATTAGTAAGTGTAACTCTAAATTTAAATAGTCTTAGTTTATGTCCTAAATTATTTATTAAATGATCGGATCCTTCATAACTGCAATTTATTTG
>NW_019416431.1:0-52257 GCF_000390285.2 Anoplophora glabripennis | reverse complement strand
GTAATTTTCAAACTCAATTTACTCGAAAACCATTGGAAATATCGATTTGGACAAAGATAAATTTTTTTATGTAAAATTGTTAAGATTTTATAAATCTGTAGAGAAAATTGAAATAAAAAAAATTACGGGCCGAAAACCCCATTCACTGACCTAAATGGGACGCATATGATTTGTATGTCGAAAAACGGAGTAGCCAATGTTATTTAACGTAAAAAGTTAAGTAAGACTAATAAATTTTTTTCTATTTATTTTCGACCGTTTTGTAAATAAGAGAAAAAAAACAGTTTTGTTTGAGTCCTTTTCAGGGAATATAACTTCCTAAGGGTGCGTTTTAGGGCACATGTTAATAGAAACTTTTTGGCTTATTTTAATGAGTTTGGAATCCTATTTTAGAAACACCCTATATAACACCCTATCTTGTAAAGCATTGCTAAACGCAAGACCATACCTGAGATGCATATCTGCATACTCAATAAACGTGCATTCCGTATTTCGAATTAATTCACAATTAAATTCACCGCAATATCCAAAAAACGGTAAATTATTAACGAAGTAAAGGATCAGTGTATCAGTGACGTCACTTTGTTGTCGAGAAAAAAATAGAAATCATAGCTGTTTTTATTAAAAATAAAACGTGTATTCCCTTATTATTCTTTTTCTCGCAAACGGTTCATTTTATCAACAATAGAAAAGAGTGTCTTTTTTTAGTCTAAGGTTGAAGCTACCCAGATTTATTATTTTAAAGTCTTTATCATACAGGGTGTTAAAAATTTAGGTATTAAGTTGTAAAACTTAGCCCGCCCCTGGTAAACTAAAAAAACTAAATATGTTTCAAGGACACTATTTTAAGAGGTCCTTACTAGTGTCCATCACATAAAATTTTACATACTTTAAAAGTTATTCAAGAAAAACCAATTTCCAGCGGCGTCCTTCAGGGACACATATCTCCGTAGGGGGGGCTTGTACGAAAAAAATATAGTAACTTGTCATCTTATTTTTTCATGTTCTGTCTGTACCCGAGAGATTTCCCACAATTTTCCGGACACCCTGTATACTGCTGTAGTAAATATAAAATGTTAACATTTTTAAAGAACCGCTGTTTTTGCAAACCCTTAAATAACATTTTAGAAAGTATAATTTGACGTATTTAACACAATGAGCACACTTAGTTAAATTGTACAGTAAAGAATTAAAATAGAGGCAAGGCAACTTTGTTTACGATCAAATCCAGACCAGGCAAATATTAAGGCGTTGGAAAAGCGAGGACTTGGTGCTTTATTCTCGAGTCGTAAAGCTTGTTCCGCATCCGTTGCTGTTGCTTTTCTTGAACAAAAGTGAAGTATATAATGCATTTTTCAAGTAACACGCCATGAGATTAAACTTTATATATAATACAAGTCTAGTCTGCTATTATATTTGACAGATAGTGCAGCTCTCGGATGATGCACTAAAATATTCTTCTCTTCTTATCTAGTTAAACGGGAGTGGAACATGGCATCCTTAGAGACAGCAGGATGGATTTCCTTTCTTTACCAGGCAATTAGTTAAATGCAGAAACATAATTATTTCAGTCCTTATACATAATTTTGCTGCTTAAAATATTTTCTGTTATGTTGGATCGCTAATTAATTTATTTAAAAAATCATGGGAAAGAAATTAAAAACGTATTAAAAGGAAAGGAAGACTTATCTCACTAAATTTTTGAACTTGTTACTGATTTCTATTTTATCTGAAAAAACTAATTCAATAAAATTTTATTATGCTCTAAAAAAATCTAATTAAATACAACCTAACAATGTTCTTCGATATCAAATATCTAGGTATAGTTAGTGGTACTGCGGCCAAAACAGAAACAAAAAAAAAAGAAAATAAACAGTAAATAATAAAAATAATTAAAAGAATAAATAATAAAAATAAAAGTAACCTCAGTTACTTATTATTTCTATGAGGTTAAATACCTTTTGTACACTCACATTATTCGACTATCCTATAGGATTTTTTTCAGAAATATATTTGAATTTACACGTGAATCAGCTTATTACCTTAAAATAAAGTAGAAATACTGGAGCTAATAACAAACTACATAGTTTACAAAATATGTTACTTACTGGTGTTGTAAACTATTATTTTTTCATATATTCAAACAACAATAATTTGTGTAATAATTTTCCAAAAGCTGTTAAATACGTATATTTGTCAACATTAAAACATGTAGTAGATTTCCCTAAGCTATGCGTATTGATACCTGTATATATGTGTACAAAGTTAATTTATTTATCAACTACTACGACAACGACTAACGCAAGGATGAAAAAAAGGATAGGTATGTCGTCACTGTCGCAACTATTGTAACTATCACATATAATTTATTGACTGTCTAATATAGTTTCCATCGTGAATAACAATAATATATATCTTCATAACCACAAAAGATCTAAAAGATCTAAATATTTTTTGGTTGACTAAACCCTTACAAGTACGATTGAGAAGTTACATATACAGGGTTCTTCTCGGTAAGTGGCCTATTAGACGTTTCCGAGAAACCAAAGACAATATGACTCTGAAATTTTGTTTACGGGGGTTATCTGATATGTTCTCTTCAATGAAAATAATGCCACCAACGTAGCACTTCCGGTTATACAGGAAGTAGCTATCAACTTCGTTGTTTTAAGTAGAACACCCTATATATTATTGCATTATCGACAAGATAAATTTAAAATAGTCAAAAATTTTAAAGCTTTCTTTTACCTAAATCCAACCGTTTTCGAGATACTGTCATTTTACAAAAAATTTGACTGATGCAAGCGTTTCGAAAATTACTTATATCTATGGCGTGTTATCTCTTATGGACACAGTTGTACCCTTATTGATAGTTGGAGAACTTCTCACAGAGAAGGCTCCCATCTAAAATTATGTCATCTAGCCATCTCATTCTAATTACATGTTGTTATTTATATGCGTTCTGTGGTTACCTCCAATGTTGTTCGTTGTTTTTCATGTTTGAGTTTGACATTTTATGCCTCGTGTCGTGTGTGTGAGTTGTGATTTATTAGTGTTTTGATAATTGTTGATAATATATAAACTTGAACTTTAATAGTCAGTTTTAGTGCTCTGCTGTTTTTAACAGGTAAGATATTTATGCTGCAAAATTTTCAAATTTCATATGCACACCCAATTTAGACAATATAAAATATAGAAAATATTATGTAGAATTGTAATTTAAAATTTCTAATGTTATGCTTTGTGTTGATTAATAATTATAAGCTTTTCTTTTGACTATTAACTACCCTAAATACTGAAAGGAATAAAGAATACTCTATTTTGAATTCATTAAACGTAACTATATTTTATGCATTATAAACAGTTAATTATCTTAAATTAATACCAGAGATTAAAATAAATATATACATCTAGGCGTTTTCTATACAAGATATCCATACATTTTAATAGTAAACTTTTATATAAAATTCGATAATGGTACAATTTTTATTAGGTTATACCTGCTACAGTATGGTGAGATTTAGGAAGTGCGCTGTGAAAGGATGTAATGACACTCAGTCTACTAGGCATCGATTTCCTAATCCGAAAAAGGAAATGGGAAGGTTCCAGAAATAGGTAGAAGCTTGTGGCAATACAGCTTTAACAACCTTAGCACCCGATCTTATATATCGATCATATAGGTTATGCCACATTCACTTCAGAACTAAGGATAAATCCACAAATATGTATCTTCTAAAAGGAAGTAAGGTAGTCCCTATGCTACACTTACTTTTTCGTGCACCACCAACTATTGATACTTTAGAAGTTGACATACCAACATCCATCATAACCCATGGTAAACAATTTAAAATTGTAATATGAAACTATTTGTTATATATAATTTATAATTTTCAGAAATAATCGAAGATGCATTACTTGAAGAACAAGATGGGGCGTTACATGTCTACAGCAAACAAACAAAGATAGCCCATGATCAACCATGAAGGGATATTATCACCATACATCAATTTTGTAGAAGTCGTAAGTTTTACAAAATACTCTGTATTACACCTAAATGTGTAGATGGAAACAAAAGTCCACACCCGAAAATTCAAAAAAATTTCACGAACTTTGAGGCCATCTAGTGACCAAACGAAGCGATTTCGGATATAGGTGAATTAGCCTAAATCTGCCTATTTTCAGTCCATGAATCTGTGGTTTTCCGTTGTACACGTTATTCTGGGACACCCTGTATATAATGATTTATGTTTACGATCACTTTAAAATCTTCATAAAGCAGCTACGTGAACGTGTGAGAAGTTATAAACAAATTCAAAATAGTCAACAATGTCAGACAAATTTGAAATTATTTGAGCCACTAATTTGAAATTAAAATGTATACTATAAAATTTGGCTACTTGTTAGGTGGGTACTTTTAGGAATTTTTTTAATCTCGATATACAGGGTGTTCCTAAATAAGTGTCGCAACGGAAAACTGAAAATTCCTCTGGAAAAAAGAAACATTTGACTTTTTATGAACAAAAGCAAACATTTTGCTAACGTTTCGAAAATCTTTTGTAATTAGTGTAAACGTATAAATTCTTTACATCTTATCGGAGCTTCTTAAATAGCGAACATAACCTTACTTTCTCCAAATGATTCTGTGACTTTGTGCACGTAGGAAACCACTCGTACTGAATTAAGGAAGCCCATGAAGAAAATGTCACCCTGGGACAAAATCAAGGCTGTGACTGGTAAGCGAGAGAGATTATCTCCACCCCCAGTTAGAAGATTGAGACTGCGTGGCGATTGGTCCGATACTGGGCCAGACGCACGTCCTGAAAGGGATACCACAACAACTGTCAGTAAGTGTAGTAAATCGTTAGCAACGATCAGCGAATCTGTGTCATTTAATAAAACACTAGAAAGGTAGGCTAGTCCGCTCACGCAGACTTGACCTTTCTCTCGGGCCTTCGGCCCTCGGGCTTTTAATATATAAGGACTTGTGTGCTATTTCTGGGTTTATTTCTTTAATTTATCATTTTGCAAGGTATTGGACAGGCTAGGCCTCAGTTACAGGCGACTCTAATGCAACGAATGACCGACGTGTTGTCTCGCATGCTCAACGATCCCATGACGAGGGCCGCCTTGAGTGCGGGCGGAGAGGATTCGTTAGATCCTGATGAGAATGCTCAGAGAATTCTTGAAAATAGGGAAGGAAACCCATCAACCCCTCAAGAAGAAAGTAGCAGTATGGAAACGGATCAGCCGGCTCAAAGTCAGTAAGTTTCATAAAAACGAGGTTAGATTTTATAATTCATACAGTGATATTGGACGTTATGTCACGGTATTTTCTGTATTAATTTAAAAGAGCAGCGGGATCATCGAACGTAACTCAAGACAGCGCAACTTGCAACCCCGACGGCACACCGAGAACCTCCTCCACGTTGGGAAGCCACCTGCATAGTCACCTTACGGTGTTGAGGAACCTGCGGGAAGGCTTCATAGAGCAGCACGGGGCCGAACCGTCCGTTAGCTTTCGATATTCTCAGCAGAGTACGTCCAATTCCACGATTAGCCTCAGAGTTGGCAACGAGGTCAATAATAGAAACTTCGAGGAGGAATCTGCTACGGGTGGTCCTTCCACTTCGATGGACGACGGCAATAGTACTGCCGAAGGCATCACCGAACAAATGGTGAGTTTAAAATTTGTAATCTTAGAAAATGTTCACGCAACAGAATTAATCAATTAANACAATGGGGGTGTTTAGTTGGAGAACATCTCACAGGTGGCGCTAAACGCATACTTATTTTAATACATGGCATTCCTATCTAAACTCTCTGTAATCTATGCTTATATCTTTCTTCGCGCTGGGAGCTTTCACTTGCTTTTCGGAACACACAAAGAACGTAAGATGCACTGCCTCCCTCTATCAAAATTACCTGAGGAAAATTATACTAAGTGTCTCATTACCATACCATATATTTAGTGCGACAAAATAATGTGATGTGCCCATAAAGCAACAAAATTCTGAAAATGAGAAAAACTAATTGAGGAAATTATATTTTCATTAAGATAACTCTACAGTGATAAAAATTATAGAAATTTACATTTAATTGTACAAATTTAAAACGATTTTTAAATGTAGCAGATGTAAATGAAAAAACATACACAATATATACAAAATAACACGTCCGAGTATCATATTTAAATTTATTTTTATACATATTTTCCTAGTGATGTATTTTTGGTAATTTACGTTTTGGCTCAACTAGTCAAATTAATCTCATGATCTCATGACACCAGGAGTTAATATCGTATAGAGAACTCTAATAATTACAAATATTTATTCATTTGTTGTAAGTATTCAAGTTTTATTAAGTGAAATTTAAATACAAAGGTAATTCAATAATGTGAAAAGTATGTAAATCTTCATTTGAACTTGTTGAAATATAGGTATGATAACTGAATATGGAAAAATGAGATGAAGAAATGAAACTATTACTTATTTTCGTGTTATAGTTTTACAGTACAGTTTTCAGCAGCTTACAGACAAATTGTAAAATACAGGTTTAATATAACTTGTATAAAGTAAGGTAAATTTACAACAAATTATGTAAAGTCAAAGAAACCAGTGCATAATTATACATACATTTTTTATGTGTAGTATTAAATTTTAAGAAACTGCTGTTTTCAGGATATTTCTAATTTAACATAATAATATAAAAACCACTTCAATAGATTAAAAATATTTAGTTCTTAAAAGTATCAAATTTACGAAGAAGAACACACGCAGCTTCATTGGGTCATACGTAGAAATTCATAAGTATTTATAACTGTTAAGTGAAGGTAAAAATAAAGTGAAGTAAAGTGAAGTAAAATGGAGTAAACTGAGGTAAAGTGAAGCAAAGTGACGTAAAGTGAATTAACGTGGAGTAAAGTGAAGGTAAATTAGTAGCATTTACTGTACAACATAGGTCTGCTAATCTTAACTTTTGATACCAATTTGTTTGCTTAGTTTTATTTATTATTAAATATTTTCATTATTGCATTCGTATACATAAGCAAAAAATTCAAATATTATAACTTACATGTAGTTTTCTTCTATTTTATTTTCTGTTTCTTTACCAATTAACCTATTGCAGTATCATTTCAACAAGCAGAAGAGTGAGCCTTCATATTTACAACAGTTTTTTGGCCATATTTCGTTTACTATTGAAAAACTAAAATTTGGCTGTTGTTGCATATTTTGCTGTTCAAAGGAAAAATATAGCAACTCCATTAAATATAACATGTAAATATAACATAAAGCTATCAATATCGCACTTAGTACTGAAATCTTAATGGATGGTTCTATTTTAATATGGTAGTAGTAGACATTTGAGTAGGTAAACTAAAACTTATGTTACATTTAGAAAACAGAATCTAACTACATTAAACAGGTACACATTAAAAAATATATATTCTGTAACCAGCTGTACTTGTGAAACTCTAGAACCTCTCTTTCGGGTTAATCTCGTATCTAGTATGTTTAAGTTGCGGGATAGAATTAAGCGAGATAGTCTAAAACTACCCTTGAAGCTTTTTCGTTTTATATTAAATAAAACTATACAAACATAAATTGAGCAGATAGTTTCATTTTTATATCGCAAAGTGAATATTGATATAAAACAAGTATCCAATTAGAAACCAATCTAGCCTAAATGAGGCGAAGTTAATGTTTTGGATTGTGCCGCTTTTATATTTTACCAAGAAATGATACATACTGAATGCGACAGGTCTATGTGGTGATAGTAATAATTATTTCCTCCATAAAAAAAGGTTTATTTTACGTTGCTTTCTTACATTTCGATTCACACATCTACCTTTACTGAATTAAATTTACTGTCAAAAAAGTATTCCTATCCAAAAATATGTAGTATTGAAGATAACTTAAGTGTAACAATCTATCTGATAATTTAAAAACATTGACACTAAATGAATTAACGATATTGACGAAGAAATATTTACGGGACAAAATCAAAACTTTTTAACTTACTAAAGTTTTCTCAACTCAACTGTGTAAAATCTCACAACACATAAATCCATCTCCTTGCTGACAACATAACTCTAAACAGAAGTGCACACCGTTCTGCATAATATGCGGATTACGACTACATTTCAAAAAATCCCAACCCAGCGTTTTTCCACATTTGCATAAGTATACACGCGAAAACTTCACATCTCTAAAGATTCAGTAACGTAGAAATAATGTAGTCAGTAATTTTCAACAATTTTTGATATACTGTTGAGAATATAATAAAAAAGACATTTATTTGGTATTCTGCGGTTGCTGGCTTTGATTACAATTTTAATGTTATTGATGGAACATGGAACTATCAGGTTATTAGTTGATTGATTACAAATATGAGTAATTACTGACATTAACATATGCACATGTATAAAATAAAAACAAGGGACCACTATGAGCATCGTCTAGTAAATACGTAAGTGAATTGAAATTTAGGTAGTATGATCCTTTTTGGAATTCTAATTATCATTACACGACCAATATGCACAGCACCGAATTTAGATTTTAGTTTGCTGTAGCCCGACAAGAAGAATAAGAAGGAAACATGACCTCAACATAATACAAATCTTACAACACGTTAAACTGAAAGTAAATTATTGAGAAAAAAGTAATGTTAATGAAATCTCCTTCATCATTTTATATTTTAAAATGTAGTTATTAATTTCCGATCTATACATATACAGGGTGGTCCCGAGGTAATGGGACAAAATTCATGGGTACAGATACAGGGAGTTAAATGTAAAATATTATTTTAGTTTATTTCCATTTATTTTTTAATAAATGCAAATATCTACACAAAATTTTGAGGTTATAGTTCATAGAGGGCGTCAGCTGCTGTAGATTGAATGTGTTGGAAACTATATAACTTTTTTGTATTTTAAGGTATCTCATCTTTGGTATCAAATTGTTACTTTCCAACTTTTTTTACACAAAAAAGGTAGACTTCATGAAAGTAGCTGTCTCGCACCGTTTCCGAGATATTTGGCTTTGAAACTTCCAATGCTCATAGTTGAAATAATTAAAATAATTTAGAAATGTTAAAAACAAGGATTTATTTTGAATTAAAAATTGTAATGAACAGTAAAATAGTAAACATTAGTAAAAAATATGCCTTTTTGACAATAATTGCTCAAAATGTCTAACTTCAATACATTTATCAACGCGTTTATTAAAAGATTGTCTTCTTATTTTAAAGTATAAATCCTTAATGCGAAATGACTGCAGTATTTAAAACCTGCTACTAGAGTTCTTCGCAAGTGTTTATAGTTTCTCCAAAACAAATGATTTCATGTATGTAACTCCAAAAACGAGAATCTCGGCATTCTATCTCACATTTATGTATACGAGTATACAATTTAAATTGTAAACTAAGATGTAATTTTAATTAGATACGAATAATACTTAATAGAAATTAGCATACAAATGACAGCTTTTCGTCTAAATCCAACTTAAGAAACTTTACCGTTAAATTAATAATACCTGTAGACACTTATTTGTAATTTAATGCAACAGCATTGGAAGTTTCAAAACCAAATATCTCGAAAACAGTTCGAGGTAGCTATTTTAATAAAGTATACCTTTTTTTACTAAAAAGAGTTGAAAAATACGAATTTATTACCAAATATGAGATACCTTAAAGTACAAAAAAGTTATGTCGTTTTTAACACATTCAATCTACTACAGCTAGCGCCCTCAATGAAATATAACCAAAATGTGAACAGATTTCAATTCCTCTACTCAAAGAACTCCAATCCCCAAAATTTTGTGAGGATATTTGCATTTGTTAAGGAATAAATTAAAAAAAAACTGAAATAATATTTTACATTTAATACCCTGTATCTCTTTAACTATCAACTTTTGGACTAAGGTAAGTTCGACTAAATCGCAATATTTTTTCTTGATGAATCTACCCATGAATTTTAGCCCATTACCTCGGGACCAACCTGTATAACAGGGCTTGTAAAGGTAAACATTTTTAATTTACAGTATAATGCAACTAGAATATATTGAGTGATTGAAAACTTATCAAAAAGAGAATAGATGGGATCTATACAAATACCCTAGTGTGAAAAAGAAATCAATAAACTTTTCAAAGTGATTTGAGATTCTTTTATATAAACCATTATATGATCATGTAAAAGGTGCCTTATCTCCTCAACAACATGGTTTCATGAAAGGTCGTTCTATTGTAACAAATCTAATGTGCATTGCCACAACCATTGATTTACACCTTCAAACAGACGTCATATATGCTGACTTCTCCAAGGCATTCGACCGACTTGATCATAAAAAGATACTGTTCAAATGAAACACTACGGTATCTTCAACACCTTAATTGATTTTTTAAATCCTACCTCTCTGGTAGATAGATGTCAATACGTTTCTTATCATGGTCACAAGTCTGTCGAATATATTAGTCCATCTGGTGTCCCTCAGGGGTCCATACTGGGCCCTCTCTTCTTTAATATTTTTGTCAATGACATTATGGGTGACTTGGATGTCTCCTGGATGTATGCATGCGGATGACTTGAAGATTTTTTCTAGAATTGCGTATACTGAAGATTGCCTAAAATTACAGTCAAATTTATGGAAAAAATATGAGTGGTCCACTAATACAATTTAAACTTGGATGTACAGAAATGTGTCATGACATTCACTACAAAAACCACGAAAACATTATTATAGTATAAATGAGCAAATTTTAAACAGGGAAACAACGTTTCGAGACTTGGGTGACGCAATCTAACGTTTATACCGATCATATACAACTGCGAATTGATTAGTTATTTATATTTTCATGTTCCTCGTGCAACATCCAGACATGAGCAATGTTTTTATTTATCAGCTTCTCGCACGAATATTCTCAAATACTCTCCTATATACAGAATGTGCAATTACTATAATAACCATCAAGAGTCTTTGAACCTATTTGGAAACGTATCAACAAATAATAATCATTGAGTGAACATGCATTAAATTCATGGTGGTTTAGGTTAAGTATATTTGTATACATATTTATTGTTTTTTTTATTATGTTATTTAGTTATTACATGAATTATATTTTTTCTGTATTTACCCATCCTGTAAATCGAATTTTCTCTTGGGTGGTGTACAAAAATAAAAATAAAAATAAAATGATACTCAAATTTCTTGTCTCTGTAATATGATGTGGACACCTGCAACTTTCATCTCTTTCACGATTCGGTAGCAATTCTCTTTTTCAGTCACTACCACCGTAAAGGTAATAGCATTTGGCAAATACCAGGAAAAAGTTCTGCATACAACTGTATTTTGCCTTACTTCGCCATAAATTAAAACAATATCCATTAATTCTGCATTGTTATGTAGAATTGATGTAAATAATAAACCACGGTAATAAGAGCACTGTGGAAACCACAGTAATACTGAAAAAATAAGCATTTGTCAACTCAAATCGACGTCTAGTAACTTAGTGCTTTTAAATATAACAATTTCAAACTTTTTTTAAATTTCTGTAAATATTTCATTATCTACAACTTCTTTTTTGACATCGGTTTTATTTTTGATCGCACATCGCACACATCGAAGGGTATACCTGAAGTATGAAGCTATCTCGAATTAGTACATTGGAACTTTACTAGCCATTCTCAGCAAATAAAGAGAAACTAGAACTATCTAGAATAATCTAGTTAAATCTTATTTGAAAAGTATGAAGCTGTCTAGGTATAATTTATTATCTTGCCGCAATATTAAAAATGACACTTAACACGGATTTTTACTCTACTTGTCTATATCGACTGTAGAAATCTATATCTGGAAGTCGTTAAAGTTCCACATAGGCAAAAGGCAATAACTACCGTTTTGAATTTCATAACATTAACATATAATGAAGTCAACTGATGCACGGCATAACTAGTAGGTTCATATTCCATTTCCTAATTGCAGAAAGTTTTAGCATATTCATATTTTATATGCAATGAAGCTAGGGAGGTGCATCGTCCATAAATGAAAATCAGGATAATATAGCGAATATGTATCACAAAGTTCAGTTCCATTTTGAGTAACATCAAGGGGAATGCATTTTGTAGAGACCTTTAATGTAATATGGCGCAGGCGAGATGTCAAAAAGAAACAGAAATCAAATCATTAATATTAGCGGTGTTGGTATAAGAACGATCAATAATAAATTAAAGAACATCTTTAATTCTTTGCCAACGTTTTGGAGTTATCTTACTTCGTCAGGGAACAAAATTTGTTGTCTTCTGTCAAAAACTACAATTAAAGACATTCAGAGATTTTTGCAGTCTCTGAATTTTATGAGTGAATGCCCTATAGAACATGAAAGTACATATTTGTCTATACCTTATTACTCTTTTATTGAAAAGAATATATGAATACCCATATCCTACCTTATGCATATGGAAACGTCTGGAGTTCTGACCTGGGCCATATGTATATGCCCACTTTTCAATTAGGTAAATGTATGCGTGTGACTTTCCTTTCGTGACCACTTTTTATAGCTTCTCTTTACTATTAACATAAGATATGTAGGTATTTAGATGAAATTAATGTTTGAGGTATAGTTATGTTTGTACATGCATATTTTTCTTGCACATAATTATGTTATGTAAGATTGAATCTGAGTATAAAGCTTATATTTTATTTAAGTAGCTAGATCTTTTCCATTTTTAGTATATTAGAATATTACTGCTATTGGGGGATTTAAATATTTTATATAGTAGGTATTTCGACATTAATACTGAAAATAAACCCTGAAAACTTAAAATAATTGTTAGCAGACGCTTTATGACGCTGAAGAGTATGTAGAATGATCAAAAAACTAACTAAAAAGAAGTGACGCTAAGTTGGAAAATTGAAAATAAGTGGCAAAATTGCACTTTTTTTTCACTTTTCCCATTGCCAATGAAAGTCTAGACGATCTATAGGAAAGTTAGTTATTTTATGGTGTAGGCAATTAAATTACCTACAATTTAAGGTACCTAAAGTCATATTACACCAATTTGTTAACTGTAAAATAAAGGCCGAAAATTGCGCATTATTATTGCAAAAAGTGATAGATGTTGATGAAATCTATGGAAAAGACGGTCAATCCAATAACCAACATGTGTGCCAATGGCCGATTGGATTGACCGTGAATTTGTGGCTTCAGGTATTTGTTAGTTAATTTCTTTTGTTTTTAGCAAGTAGTTATTTAATTACTAAACATTAATTTTAGAAGTTAATAGGTATCGTAGATCAAATGAAACGTATCGAAAAAGAAATATTTCAAAAAGTTTAAGTTACTCTTTACCAACTAACAAAGTAGGATGTGCAAAGCAGAGTTATAAATAAATTGTCCCAAGGTCAGGTAAGAGCCGCTCGGGAATTCGCTCTTTTTGCAGTAAATAAAGCTTATTTACTGCAAAATTTTGGTAATTTAAACAAAAAAAGTGAAATTACCTTCGCCTGTTTGTCTCCAAGATAGCTTTTTTATAACGTTAATTATCGGACAGGGGTTTTAGAGACGAAGAAGGGGTTCAACATTTATTAAAAAAAAAAATTTACATTGATAGTTCATGTAATAAACGCGTTAGCTCGTAGGTGCCGCTCTCGCTGCGTGCGGGATTTTTGACTTGAACATTTCAATTCAATTATTATTATTATTATTTGAGATTAGGCATCTCGTCGAGACGAGTAAAATAAAATTTATATGTATATTGTTAGCATTAATCCGTGGCAAATTAAACATTTAATATTTGTAAATTAAAAGAATTCATATATTCAATGACTGAATAATACCTATAAATATTATTTATTGAAATATATATTTTACATAATATGTATCTTTCAAATATTTCTAAAGGATAAGGACAGTGAAACAATACAAAGCAATAATGATTTATATTTATAAAAATAAAAACTTTTATTCTTATTATAGAAACTTTGATTTACTGTTATTTAGTTCTACTTTTTTTGGCAGGAATGAATTCATCAACATCCTACTTCGTCTTGTATGAAATCCTAATTTGTTAGTTGTAAAGAGTAACTTAATTTCTTTAACTTTAACTTTTTGAAAATTTTATTTTTCGATAAGCTTCTTGGGATCAGAACCTATATCTAATGTTTGTAATTAAACAATTAGTTGCAAAAAACTAAATTAATTAACAAATACCTGGGGCAACAATTTCACGGTCAATCAACATCCATCGCTGTTTGTAATAACAATGCGTTTGACCTTTATTTTGCAACTGAACTATATTGCATTTCCGATGCATTGCCCATAATAATTATATAAATAAACGCTCCAGGATCCATAAATGTAATGTACGGTGTTAAAATAACAAGTATATTATATAGTTTATATTGTATAGTATATTGAGCTCATCAAATTCAGTGATTGCGGTGCAATGGTGTGCTGAAGGGAGGATGATGAAGAAAATGATATCAATTCCAAGCGTTAATGTTTCAGGAAATAACGACGTAATTCCTACCGCTGCAGAACTCCATGTTAAAATTAGAGTAGACTACATAGCGGCATAAATACTACTATCCAAACAAAAATGAACGTGAAAAACGACACAAGAAAAGTACATTTAATTCCCATTTCTGTGTTCTAGCTGATCTCGTTTCTCGCAAGTTGCGCCTGTGCATTAGAGGACCACCGCTACAGGTCACGTGACGCACAGACGCAGTATGGCAGCTCGGCGAGCAAAGATACATGGAACCAGTTCTACCCGAGCAAGAAATTTAGTGTTGGCATTACAGTCGAAGGGTATGCATGTGGCTTCGACCTCCGACAATGTGTAAAGTGTATTTACGAATGCAGTTACTCCGTTCCTGTCTAAAATAAAAGCCGAAACGTTAAAGTGAACGTCCGGGGATGATATTGACTCGGAAACATAAAAGCTGTATCTGTTTCCCTCTCTCTTTCGCTTAGTTGTGTTGTTAAGAAAGTACCTATAAGACGGGTTGTTGCATCGAGTACTAAACGCTAAGAAGCGGCATAAATATCTCAATGTTAATTATAAACAATGTTATTAATTAAACATTAAGTAATACGGTTGCCGGTGTCAATGGCTAAAGTAATAATGTAATTTAATCTTCTGGTTCTGGGAGTGTCCAACTTCAACAAACTATAAAAACTCATGAACCTCATAAGCGTAATTTAGTGATCCGCATAAGTACTTGAACCGTGGCAAAATGGCACTAAATCATGCACTGGGTGCCGTCGTAGTACTAACATGTTTTCTATGTTACCATAATAGTTATTACTGTGGTTTTGTTTTCGACGATATAAGTGCTATTAAAGAAAATCGGGATCTGCGACCTCATTCTCCCTTGATTAACATATTCTTTAATGACTTTTGGGGTACACCGATGCACAAGGTAAGGGTCGATGGTTCATATTTTAAGTAGTGTAGACTTAGCAATTCGCGAATCAGCACAGTGGGCGTTAATTTAACAGCAACAACCGTCTCATTCTTGGGTGAAGTCCGTTAAGCAAAATTTGATATCGATAACCGGTTAGTACAAATGCTTCTGGGATTCTTTCGTCTTCTAGGTGCATTTATGCACTCTTATGGTTTAGGATTGCCAATAAATAAATATATTTTAAATACATGGTACAAGTTCTTACATAAAAATGATTTTGAAGAAACAAGTTTATCTGGTCATTGAGCAGTTCAGAAAAATATAATTATACCTTAAGTGTTCAAACTATGATACTTGTTAATAGTGAAAACTAGTGTTACTTTAGAGAAATTGACATAACATCAAATGGGAAAAAAGACAAAAAATGAAAAACGAAGACACGTACTTTTTTGTTCCCTTTTTGGAGTAGGTACCAGAAACTTCTATGAAATTAAAATGAACAGATTGTAATTATGAACCAGCCCTTAAACATCGATTAAGTTCGTGTATGCCAAAATTTTGAAAGGGTCATGATTAAAATAAATATTACAATGAATAGAAAAATAATATAAAGGAAAAAAATTAAAACATCTTTATGAAGCCTGCATAAAAAAGCTAAAGATAGTATCTCAAATGACCTTTAAAAATTTAGGGAGTCAATTTCCCTGGCTTGACTGGAGAAGTCAAACGAAGGAAAAGTAACGAAAAGCGTTTGCAAAACCCTTTTAATTAAAAATTTTATTCGAGTCGTGCAACTTTTGACTTTTAGTACAATATTCTTTTGGGATTTCATTTTTGATCTCTTCAGTACGTAAATTTAAATTTTAAAAATGAATTCTTTTAAGCAATATTAAATTCAAGAAAGGAAGAAATTAGTTCCTATTAAAGCAGGCAACTGTATAAACTTGTTTCGATTACATATAAGACTTAAATGAAGAATCACCATATCCATTCATATCATTTTCATTGCTGACTTGAAATTAGGTGACAGTATTTAACATTTATACGAAGGTTTCCATTTCATTCTCATGGCAAATTATCTTCAAAGTCACTTCTAATTTGAATAGTTGAATATGTCCGGTTACAGGCACAGGCTTTAACAGTGTCTCATTAAAATTGTATGACAATTATGACAGTTCTAGGTTAAATACTTAATTGGACGAATTAGAGTTCGTATAAAAAAGTACGATCTAGATATAATTGTATAACACTGAACGCAGATCCACGTACTTTCACAATAGAATAGAAATAAGGTTAATGAAATAATATCATCGTATGAAACAGACTTGCCTCTAGATCTTATGAATATATTTAAATTGTATTGCACAATGATTTCAAGAAACAAATTTAGTGGTCCAAAATCATAGTTAATAATTTAAAATCGTGTTACACTTGAATACTGTTATAAAATAGATTTAGATTATTTGTAACTATAATAGAAATTCAAGACGTAAAAGTACGTTAGATAAATTTTAAATAAAAACTTTTACTTAAATAAATACAGAGAACAGTTAAACAAATATGTAATTACATAGAAGGAATGCCTAGAATGTTATTTATTTCTCGAAAATTTAGAAATATTTATGGAAGAAGGTTAATAGCCTATAGTGTTTTTGCACATTTATTAACCATCCATTTATGAAAATTAGGTTAGTGCCTGCAAATATCATTGAAAAGTCAGCTTTATTTATTTATAAATGGGGTCTAAATGTTTAACCATCTAATTTGAACTCTGTATGTACCTCTGAACCTTTGGTTAGTTCTAAAATAGGTAGTTATATGCAATCAGTGTAAATATTGAAAGTGTATCTGCACGTGATGTGAAATTGTCAAATTGACAAGTGCGAAAACACCTTTTTATACCAGTTAGAGACATATGTAATATGTCCACTAAAACAGTCTTTTACTAACTGTACAGCATAAAATAATATTTAAATATTTGCGATATTTAGATGCATGTACTTGCTTTCATATACAATGTATATACAATGAATCTTTCTTAGAGTAGAAAATAGTGTAGAACCTTGATTTTATAAGCTACGCTATAGAAGTTACTGCTCTACAATATAATAGTGTGAAAAAGTGACTTATTTCGACACTAAATTGAATATCTATAGATATTCAATTCATACATCAACGATGTCATTGTTACAGAAGGAATATTTGCCTGCGCTTTATAATTTTGTAATACGCCATGTGTTTCCTGAAATCCTACATTATTAAATGGCTCCGGAATTGAAACATACGTTACTGCTGTTAAGTTGTTAAGCTCCAGTTAAAAGTAGCGAAATAGAAAATGTTTCCGACTTCGTGCTAATGCCTACATTGATATAGAGGAAAGTCCATGTGGTCTTCTCTTATGTTTTGTTTCTCAATCAACCAGTTCTGCAAAATATATTATACCTAATTATGGTAAGATATAGCTCCAATGAATGGTATAATATGGAGAATCGCCTAAATTGAAAAGATGAGGAAGAGATATTGATTTATTAAATTTTATACAATTTGAATAAACAATATTGTAGATCTATGAATAGGCAATGAACCTGCAATATTTATTTGTAATGAACTTCACCTTGCCATTTTTCAATGTAACATCTACACAAAAATAATTTGAACTATACATACATATACAATTTTTTCTTACAGTATAAACGTAATATATATATAATACTTAGGTACATATTATATTATTTATTAACTAACAATAAATTTGAATTTGCATACTTCATTTGTGTAATAAATATTTGTTTTTACTTATTATAAATTCAAATTACAATATCTATAAAAATTCGGTATAATATTAACGAAAAGCGTGCCCACATCAACATAGTGAGGAAAATGTGAGCAAAATAAAATTATACTCCTGGTTTCTACCCTAATCCTCGTGCAGATTATGTACCAATAATTCTTCGAATTGAGAATAATTTAAAAAATAAATATATCTTTATTCTATGACGCTCAGAGATGAGTAAAATGAATAATAAATTTTTCATTAAAATTTCATACTGCATAGACAATAAAATAATTTTTTGTGAAAAAGATTTACATTTAGTGATTATTTGATAATTATTAAATATAATAAACAGAAACGTCAGCTGCAAATCAGTTATGAAACCAATTCGAATAATTATTATCTATATAGGAATGAAATAAAAGATTATTTATATTGATGCTGCAAGTTATTTCGCAATTTGAAACAATGTTTTCTATAATTTTTAACACCCTGTATATCGTGCACGCAATTTTTCACTATTTACTGAAGAATTTGCCATTCAAAATGTACCAATTTCCGCACTGTATATTTTGTTTTACAAAGGTTTACAAAATAGTAAGTAAATGTTATTAAACGACTACCATGGATTTACAAAATGAAAATGATTATTCATTCTTCGTTTCAATTTCGTGAAATTTTTCATTGGTACAAATCCATCGAAATTTCATCAGTTCACTGAACCAGCATTAAACAAACAAAACTTGCCGACGAGTGTGGAAAATGGGCGGGTTAACCAAAATCAACCAGCGGGGACATAATCTGAATTTTAAATGCGGAAATCTCTTTACCTATATTTGTTTTCGGTATACAAGGAAGCTGTTGGTTGTGAGATTTTTCATCAGATGACAACCTAGCTAACAATACAGTCGCGCCTATCTTCTTTTTTATTGCAGTGTATGCCCTTATTTATAAGATATTTGAACAGAACAAAATACATATATGTAGCAGCTATTTTTCAAGTGTTACATTAATGCTTTTACCATAACCTACATATTCCGTATGTACCACTAAAAATATTTATATATGCGTGTTGCGTTAACAGAGCCGTAAAACTGATGGATGTTCGCTACAAACGCTCTGAAAAATGTCCGCGTTAAATATCAATTACTTTCGGAAATTGCCGGACTGCGCTGAAAAGCAAAACCGAAATGGAATTAAAGTTAATTCCCTTAGAGTAATGGAAAAAATAGATAGCGATTTGGGATCGGCAATCTGTCTTGTAGCGGAATTTTATTTCATGATGGGGAGTCAGTCAAACTGATTGTTTGGTTCTTTCTTGGTGAATTGATGGCATTGTCCAATTTCTCTGTAATTTAAAAAGCAGCATCCCTAACTCTACCATTACGAACAGAAACCCGTGAATTATGATTACAATAGTTTTTTAGAGAAATATTTAACATAATACTTAAATGTCATGCTTTACATTATCTTTGAATTTTAAATATAAAGAACTATAAAAGGGGTTTACATCTTAACATGTAATATTTCAAAAGCTATTGAATTTTTGACATTTATTTCTGAAAAACAATTTGTTAAATTATTAATGTCGATAAAGTTATAAAAGAAATATTTTCAGTCAAATTACCTACTAATCTCGACAAAGTTCCTATAAAAGAAATATTTCCTATAACTCCAATATATGCTGCTATTTACTTAGGAAAAATTCTGCTTGGTCTTTTAGTTGACGTTGTTGGGGAATTTTATTACTAGCTTTTGCAGAATATAAACATTTCTTTGCGTAGAAAAGAAAAAACAGGAAGTACATTATTATTTAACAATTAAATTGTTACCTAACACCTGAACAATTGCAAACGATTTGTTTTATGCCTATATTAAAACAAAATTATTATGAAACCGTGGTACAATTGTAAATATTGATGAAGGTTATACTTGTATTAAATAATTATGAGAGCAATAAAAATTACTACAGAATCAATTAAATTATGTTTGAAAGAAGATCCATATCAGATAAATTAGTCTTATTTATCAGAATGAAACATGACTTCATACACATAATTTTGATTTACTTGATATAGAGTTGCACCAATACTTTAAAAATTAAATCAGATTTACTAACACTAGCAGATATGAGCAAATCTAAAAGAAATTAATTTAATCAATATTAAAAACGATGTAAATTGACTTTATTTTGATATGCAATTCGATATTACTTTTTAATTCCCCACTAAGTGGTTTAAATAATGCAGATGTTAGGATAGATTTTTCCTGCGGTTATGTTATCATTTGATTGATAATTTGATTGGTAATTTGATTAGTAATTCGATTGCATTTGTATTAAACATTCATGGTTAGCATGTCTTCTAATTAAAAATCAATTGTAATGGACGAACCTAATGGGAAATTTAACGAGCTGCGTTGTTTTTCTTGTTGACATTATTCAGTGAATGTAGCTTTGGTGACCCCAATATCGCGAGGCAATATTTTTTTTATATAAATGCCACAAGTTGATAAAATCTCCGAATTTATACTGCCTACTTCCGAACCTACTTCGTAACTAAATTTTATAGATTGATCCGTAACAGTTTGTTCACCCGAAACATTTTTGAAAAGTTTTATTAAAATTAAAACTAATAATGTACACAGGGTGTAAGAGAAAATAATAAAATATTTTCAGAAGGAAATATGTAAGTTAATTATATAGAAATATTTCAAGAGGCGATTACTCGGATCATTTTAATAAAAAAAAGAATGAACCTTTGTCCTAAGCGGCTTAGGTGTTAGGATAGAGCGTCAAAATGTTTGAAAAATAATAAATTTAAGCAAGTATCTTTGAAGATGTTTTATGTAAACTAAATAAACTAGGGTTAGTAAACTTAGGGTAGAAATTCCCTGAATTTTTACGAGTACCTATATGTTGAATAAGTCAACCAGAAGCGGATATACCGGGAAATACTGTCATTAAAAACTTAAGAATTTTTTCGAATAACTAGTAATTTTGAATTTTTACTATTTTATTTTGAAATAAGCTTGCTACATACTGATTAAATCGATAAAAATACAAAAATTAAACGACTCGTTTCACAGGAAAGCTCTAATATGCTTTTTCTGTTATAAATACTATAGTAGGATCATATTCGATCCAAGGTAATAAATCATTGCCTGTCAAGGGAATCAGTGCAATACGTTTTAGGGGGTTTTGGAAATTGAATAATTTCTTTATGCATTATGGATTAATAGTTATATATTTATGAAGGACAAAATGAAAAACAAAGGCATGGGCAGCAATACATTTATTACTCCCTTCATCCTCCCTCATATGACTTGTGTTTGTTGCGGCGGCACGCGTGCCGGCCCGGCGTGATCAGTTTCGTTTCGGTTGTATTGGTGCTGCGTGTTTCTCGCTCGCAATATTTGTGAGGTTATAACTGTTATAAGTGCAATTATATTTCGTTCGGGCTGTATGTTGGTGCAAAAAAATTTGTATTAAGTTACAGAGAATAAACGATAATATTAAATGTCTATAAAGCTTTAGAAAAGGATCATCCCATGAAACTGAAGACTGGTTTGATGGAAATGTGTTCTAGATATACTGGAGGAAGCGAGTCATCTGTGAGAAGAAAAATGAAGGAGACGTTAAGAAACCTAAAAAGGAGGTGGAAAGAAAAAACTAATATTAAATGAAGATGAGAAAAATGCAGTTCGGCGTACAGTGTATAAATCATAGAATTTATATTTTGTTTATAATTTGTTAATATTTCTTGTTTGATAGAAAAATAAGTTATTTTGTTGAGATTGGTAGAGAATTGTTGTTAGTGTTTTCATTTGATAGAATCATATCATAGGATTTATATTTTGTTTTTATTCTGTAAATATTTATAGTATATCTGTAATACAAGGTTTTTGCTTTGAAACTTCGTTCTCCTTATAAAAAAGAATCGTAATGGGATGCGCTGAAGGGATCAGTTCACGTCTGGAACCCTGTTCCTACAAAAATCCCTTTATTCTTATAAACTATTTGTTTTAAATGTAATTTATTATAAATCCAATTCGTTATTTAAATTCCACATATGTACTACACTTCACCTCTGTACGCGCCACTGTTTATTGTTCCCTGCTCTACGATCTAGCTCGCCAGGTTAGTATTTGACGTATAACCGACCACTTCGTACACTCGATGCACCTGGCCGACTACAGCTAGTACCAGAACACAGTGCGTATGCGGCGATATTTCAGATTTTACATTCAATTTCATTTTAAATTTGAAATGGTTCATCTGACGCCTCCTAAAAATGATGACACGATTTTCCTTTGATAAATGGCCGACAATTTTTTTCTCTACTTTCCATCGAATACGATCCTACTATAATGAGATATACTGTCATTATTAAAAAAAATCATTACCGATACCGTCTAGGGACCTTACTTTTTAAAGAATAAAAATTTCTAAATCAATGATTTTTTTAGTCCTTTTATAAAAATTGCGTTTTTAACAAAAAATAATATAGATTTTTTCTGTACAAAGGGAGTTACTGTTGATTTGTTTAACTGTGTGTAGACCAATTTTATATGCATTGAAAAAAATATTCAGACATGGCCCGTTTGCCAAATAAAACAAAAGAGAAATACAATTAGGAATGAAATACACATATCGAATTTTCAAAATACCCAGTGGCGTTGTAGTTTTGTGGTTAAATATGCAGTGCTTACTGCATATATTTATGCATTATTGCATTATTTTCGTTATTAATAGACATTATTGTCCACAAATTCAGTAAATTTGTAGTTTACGTCAAAAAATTTTAAGACATTGCGCAAATATTATATTTTTTATAAACTTTCACACCCTGTATCTTGAAAATTCGTTTAGGACATAGGTTGATACGAACATTTTTTCTTAAAATGTATTTCGATTACATCATTTTTAATTTGCCAAAGTAAAATAAGTGTTACCTAAGTTAATGATTCTTTATTTGATATTTATTTGGAACAATGCTTGGCGAAATTTGAAATGTTTAAGGATAGACCTTATAACAGCAAATCACACAAAATCAAAACATTTACACACACGCCATTTATACCTTTGTAAAACTGAAGCATTAAACAAGTTTTAAAACAAATTTCTGGCACGGATTTTCACCAGGGCACATGCCAGTCGGTTGGTACGTGCAATTTTACATATCAAACAAATCCCATTATAAATTACACTTACAGCATTAAGAGGGACAGTAGTACGTTAATGACAATGCTGCTCTGAAAACGTGTTCCAAAACACATTTTCGCTGTGAAACGTTACCCTTAATTTCTCCTGAAACTGTGATTTATAGGTTCTACGTAGCGGGCTATTTGTGGAAATATGACATTATCCTCGATATTATCTAACATGGCATTTGAACTAACAGTGTATCTCTTTTCGCTGGTACCAATTTAATGTTCTCCTTCGCATTTTACTTAAGATGTGCTTTGCTACGATTTTATTAATGTAAAAAAAAATCGTATTCGTGGGAAGATACTGGTCGTAAAGTACATACTTTATACACACTAAAGCAAAATATAAATTATTTATATCGTGCAGCGTTTTCGATTAAGTTTATATTTTACTATAGTGAATATGTGGCATTTACTGCATTGATAAATCTGCTTAAGTTTATTTATTGTTATTTTCCCACCACTTAAGTAAGTCGTAACCTGTCTTGGAAAAATATTTAAGTATGTAAAAAATATTCTTTCTAAAAATATTACAAAATAATAATGCCTGAATTTTTTTTTTCTAAAAAATACTATAGTTTTGCTCTTTCTTAGTAAAATTACAATTTTGGTGTCCTAAATACACATATATCGATAATGTAAATTTACATTTTTTTTTTGTGAATTACACAAGAAGTGTAAAATTACATGTTTAACGTAAGTTTACTTGAATGATGTAATTTTACATTACCCACTTCGGCGTCAAAATTACTAATAATCTAGTGTGTAACTTTACATAAAATTTTTATGAATGCATAATCGTGTGCAGAACGTATAGGAATATTTGAGAAAATATTTGTTATGATTGTGCCTATATTTCACATTTTTTGTACATCTTGTGTCTGATATACATAACTTGGCGCTATAGATTTTAGCCAAATAATTTGCAAATATCAACATCTGGAGGCCACCTAATATAATAAAGTGATAATTGGGGGGTAAATTATAGAAATTATGTACAATAATTGTTTAATAAATATGATATTAAGTTTTACTGCAATGAAAGTATAGTACGATCATATTCGATGCAAAGTAATAAATCATTGCCTGTCAAGGGAACCAATGAAGTACGCCTTTAAGGGTTTTACAAATTGAATAATTTCTTTATACATTGTGAAGGGACGAGGGGATCAGTTCAGGTCTGGCACCCTTGTTGCTACAAAAATTCCTTTATTCTCATAAACTATTTATTTTAAATGTAATTTATTATAAATCCAATTTGTTTCCTAAATTCCACATATGTACTACATTTTACCTCTGTACGCGCCACTGTTGTTTACTTGTTTTTTGGAAGCGCTCTCTAATTGACAGCAAAGCTCGCCAGGTTAGTATTTGACGTATAACCGACCAGTTCGTACACTCGATGCACCTGGGCGACTACAGCTACCACCAGCACACAGTGCGTATGCGGCGGTATTTCAGATTTTACATTGAATTTAATTTTAAATTTGAAATGATTTATCTTACGCCTCCTAAAAATGATGACACGATTTTCCTTTGATAAAAGGCCGACAATTTTTTGCTCTACTTTGCATCGTATACGATCCTACTATAGTTGTTTATTTATACAATTTTACCCAAACATATTTATAGCCGTGTTCCATATCCAGCACTTTGACGGGTAAAGGAGGTGAGGGATGCAGGGGGCAAGATTCCATAGGCGTACTACTTGAGAAGAGGTCAAAGAACAGAAAATTATAAAAAATAAGATCACGGTGAATATTTACTTTAAGAAGCTTATAGACTCATCTGTCATCCTCTCCACAATTGTTAAGTGCCGACCTTTCGAATGGCGATGGCCCATCTTGGTACACATTTTTTTTTCGAATATTTCTCCTAGTTCTGTATGCACACAGTCCAAGTCCAAAAACCAGTGGCGGAGAAACAAGGACGTTGTTTCCTTATTTAGAGTAAAACTTCTACGCCACTGAATTAATTGGTAATATTAATACATTTTATAACGGTCTGAAATATTTCGGATGAAAAGACATTCTTTTATATTTGTCGAAAAGTGAATGGTTTGCGAGTTATGAGACATATTATCCAAGTAAATAAAGCGTTGAAATAGGGAAAAATAAAACGAATTTGGGTGGTCTAGATTTTTAATAGACAAATTTCGAGAAAGTACTAAACAACAAAAATTAACATCACTTTGCTCTATGAACATAGGCACAGAAAGCCACAATTTGTGAGATACAGGGCCTTGAAATTAACAAAAGAAAAAAACAATCCCGAAGTTTGTCTATTAAAATCTGGACCACCCAAATGTGTTTTATTTTTCCCTATTTCAACGCTTTGTTTACTTGAATAATGGAATGTCTCATAACTCGTAAACCATTCACTTTTCGAAAAAAATAAAACAATGTTTTTTCATCCGGAATGTTTCAGACTATTATAAAATGTATTCATATTGCCCTATTATTATTAGGCGACGCCCTTTTCCAGAAGGTGACCTTAATCCAGTCGAAAATTCTTTCAGAAATGCCTGTTAATGCCTGCGTTTGCTTTGGATATTACCTTCTTGCCACACTTTTGTCACCGTATAACCTTCGTTTATCCATTTTTCGTCCATGTACCTAATATATTCTACGATTTTTTTCATGTATACCAGTTACATAAGTAGCAGTTCCACGCCTCTTCATTCTTATTCTTCCTGTAAAACAATGACTGTGAGAAAATTGTTTCATTCTTGGAAATAAATTTAATTAAATTAATCCGATTACTACGTTATTTTTGGCATTGATACCGTATATTTATGGTTGTGAAAAGGGCGCAATCTGGTTTTCAATTTGAGGCTTAGTCTTTTTGATTCATACCTACTGCGCTAGATTTGAAAAGTTGCAAATAAAATTAGTTATGGGTGTCCAATATTGTTTTTAGGATACATCATAAACAGCACCATGTTAAACATTTGTGGTGAAATAGGTATATTGAAATGGATTTATTATTTTTTTTTAATTTTGGTTTATAACATTTTATAATTTCATACAGATTTCATACTAAAAAAACATTATTAATTACTGTTTCGTAACATATTTACTTATTTTATTCCGTTATTTTAAAGTAATTCCAAAATATTTAACAATTCTAGCAAAAATGGAGTTTTTAAAACTCTTAACTGCGATAAATTGTTTAGTATTTTGTGGACAGAGGTACCTACAACATTGAAATTTTTATAGTTGCTTCTAGATTTGACAAGTAACAAAGCATGTAACTTTTTTGACACAAAAATGATACAAAAATTAAGTTTTTCACAGGAATTTGCGTAATTTTGTATACGAAATAATGCAAGTAAATATACAAAGCCCATGTTTACGGCTTTATAAAAAACGCATTCAAAATAAAATTATTATAAAGACGAATGTTTACTATGGTTGCTACTACACTATAATGTACCACTTTTTTTCTCGCACTTATTTCACCGGCTCCTGACGTGACGTTATAGAATTATCACTTTCGTCTAGATACCACAAAAGAGACTATCAATCTTTTTCTACCAACAAATAGGAGCTTTCAGATATCTGTTACATGTTTTTTACTTTGACTTTCCTCTCGCCGTCCACAAAGGGGTGCTATGTAGCTTCCACCTCGAAGCTATTTCACTTTCAATCCTGTGTTATCCTGACTTTACAACAACTGGAGGGTATAAATGCATAAAATTATTTCACTGGGGCTTTGTTTGCTAAAGGAAGTCTGAATGAATTTAATAAGGAACAACAGTAGGTATTATGCCAACAGGGAATTGTAATAAATAGAAACTAATCATAACTCTTTAACAAAATGGTGCAAGTTCTATAAAAAGGCGATTTTAGTAACATTTAAACTTTCAGTTTATTTTGGAATTTACTTTTGAAACTACATTAGAATACAATTCTTTTTCCGTTTTTGATGGGAATATATCGTGTTTCAGAAATTACAAATACCGTTCTTCTTGTCGAATTCAGACACAAAGATAAATTTGATACATTCACTTGTTCTTGTCCTACAGTGCGATATTAATATCTTCGACATTTTCACATACCTATATTTAAGAGTATTACTACTTCCCAATTTCTCCTGATCACAAAACAAGTACTTAGATGGTCTCAATTTTATTTCAAGGATTTATTTTTATTTAGCAGACATTGGAATTAATACAGGCATGCATATTTATGTCCGATATGTATCGTGTTTATAATTTAAAAAAATACACAGTTAATAAAATAAAAATAAACAGCAATACATTACTAATAAGTACAGGGTGTCTCTTAAGTAGAGGTCAAAAATCCAGGGACGTATTCTATGGACAAAATTAGGGGTTTTATGTTGTACATATGAGTCTTAGGACAGCCATTGTCCAGCTACAGCGTGTCATAATTTAAAGAAAAATCAGTTTTTAATTTTTAATATCTAAACCGCTTGAGATAATTTAACCAAATTCGATGTGCATATTTAGTATGACAGTAGGTGTGAAACAAAAAATTACCAGCTTTAGAAACTTAACCAGTAGCGGAGGTGTGCGTATAATCAATCTTTATTTGCCAAAAAAATTATATCACCATTTATAATATTACAAATAAAATAGGTCATCATATATGCGCATTTTGCTTCTTTACACTTTTTGTATTCCAAACCGATTAACAACAAAATTGATATATTTTATCAAGTGCATTTTTATAGTTACTTAAACATATTATCTTAAGGAGGCCATGCAAAACCATGAAAATAAGAAGCCGTCATCTTATTTAATATTGTGTATTGTCAAATTAAGCTTTTTTTAAAAAAAAGATTAAGTTTTAATAATGGCTTATGCATATTCAAATTCTGAAATGGCCAATATGGTTTACATTTATGGCCCTTGCAGATGGAAATGGTACTGAGGCTAGACGAATTTATATGGAAAGATTTTCAAACCATCCCACTCCAAATCCAAAAAGGGTCATTTCAGAAAGGTCCAATTCCAGGAAGACCTATGAGTGTTAGAACCCCTGAGTTGGAAGACGCTATTCTACACGAAATTAAAGAGGACACAAATACTAGTATTAGGAAGATTGCTGCAAATGTTAATGTGAATCATAAATTAGTTTGGTCCCTTCTGAAGCATCAACAGTTATACCCGTATCACATACAAAGGGTTGAAGCCTTACTGCTGCAAGATTATGCTAGTCTTAAGCGCGAAGAAGCATATATCAAGATAACACTACCACCTTTTTTCTTCCATAATATTCTTCAAAACGAAGATATCGGACCCCAAAAGGATCTTAAAATTCACCTTGTACATTTTGATAATAATTTAGCCTAGTGTACAACAGTTGTGTGTCCATGATTTGATGTTATAATTACCATTACAAGATATTACGAAACAAACTGGCAGGTATGTCCAAAATTTTGACAGATGTTATTTGTAGATATTTTTTTTTATATATCGCTTTACAAGAGGTACCCTTTATTTATTTCGAAAAAGTTTTCTAGATATAACTGGCTTGTGAAACAATAATAAAAACAATTCATTTAAGCGCAGCAACAACTAGACTTTTATTTTATTGCAAATGATTTTATCACCTCGCTTTATTCAATTTTATTTAGTTCAAAAATCTTTAGCAATAGCTTAAGAGGAGTAAGTTAAGGATCAAAAATAAAATTTACTAACCAAGTGCTTAAAATGAGCTATGTGTACCTACTATTTTGTTGTGCACCACCTATTTTGAACGTTTAGCGTCAGTACTAATCAAATGATTTTAGTGATCGTTAAGTGCGGGTCGAAGCTTACCTATTTATTGGACCTAAATCCATTAGACTTTTTTCTGTAAGGTCGACCCCTTTGGTCTCTCACTTATTCGACACTATATTTGCGAAAATATGAATAAACACTATAAATAAAAATATATGAATAATAAATATGAATAAACACTATATTTGCGAAATGAATGAATAGTACAATTTTTAAAGAAACATCTTATAATTATCTATAAATGATATTTTCTGTTTAATGACGTGATGCTATCACGTCTGTTAAAAATTTTGAGGAAATATGTGGTGGGGCCAGTCCGTTTCTGGTAATAGTAAAAGATCGGTTTTAATACCAAAAGATGAAGCCGAGAGATTGCTAGATACTTCCCGGACTTATGCAGAAAAAAATTGATAATTTTATATTGACTGAATAGTTCTATCAGAACTTTTATAGCACAGTTTTTTGTAATTTTGATTAAAGCCAGTTTGAATTTTTGTCTGTGGTGGCAGTAATGAGAAATAAAATATATATGAAGTTCTAATCTGCCGAACTAAAACAATGATTAAGATAATTTAACTTAAAGACAAAAAGAACAGTTTATAAGGTCCAAATAATACTTAATTAGCATTTCATTCCATGCGCCAATGGCAAGTAAAGGTGTATCTCATACCCCTTTTTCAGAAGACCTTGTAAAATATTAAAGATGTATCACTTTCCGAATGTTATATCTATGAAATAACGAGTCAGTGAAAACCTTACTGCTTACCCTGTTGCAATTAAATTAACTGAAATACACCCCGGTTAAAAAAATATACGGCCAATTCCTTAGGAACGAACCAACAATAGAGGGGAAATATTTAAAGTATATTATTCTCTGTGAGTTTTAGCTAAAGATCCTGCCTCAACGAAAATGAAGGGAATGGAATAATTTCACATTTTCTTTTATCCCATTACCAGCATCAATATCCTTCCGACGGTACGGATCCTGGTATGGGTACAATACTTTTAGAATATGAGAGCGAGGAGAAGAAACCATTACTACTTCTAAAGTAAATTGTTCATATTCGTCTTGGAAATGGATTTAAAATAATTGAAAAATATTTTAGAATGATGAATTTACGAATCTACCGAGACATTAAAACTTTAATTATGAGGTAGACGTTTGGAATCATATTACGATAGCCACAAAATATTAATTACTTCTGTTACTATTTAATTTCTATAAATGTAATACTAAATACCGTATTACGTAATAACATATGCTTAGGTTTCTTTGCATGGATAAATACAGTGTGTCCAAAAATTATGGAACAAAAATCTTATTTTTTTCCAGTTGAAATTTAAAAAAATCGCTGAAACAGGTCAATTAGTAAATAGAAATTTTCACTTTACTGCAATATTTTCTATTTTTTGAGCCACGTTTGACAGACTTATAACATTTTTTAATAGGACGCTTTATATTTTATAGTATAAATAGATAGCTCTTCTAAAGACGAATTCAGCGATATACTTTTTTGCCATAGTTGTCAAAAAATTAAATGAAAACAATAATTTAGAACTACTTTCTATTTTATGTTCAAATGTTCAAAGTGGCCATAAAGAAATAAGGTCCCAGTATGCAATTTCCTACTATTCCAGCCCAAATATTCACTTTTTTCGGGCGTTGTGTATGTATTTCTTACATTCAATGCGGATTTTCTGGGCTTGAAAACCTAGTATTTTGCCTATTTACGGTTCCGTTTAAGTAAAAAGTTGCTTCGCCAGTGGAAATTGTGTGATTTTTTAAGTTGAGTTGTCTTTCGAATAAATTTATAATTTCCTCGCAAAACTGTAAACTTTTGTCTGTGTCATCTGCCCATAATTCTTGTAAGGCGTTAACTTTGTAAGGATGCTAGTTTTGAGACTTCAGAGTTCTGTGAACTGAGGACTTCGACAAGTGGAAGTTGGCTGAGATAGATCTAATGGATGAGTGAGGATTTTCAGTAACGGCGAGCATCACATTTTGATGGTCAGTTTCGCTTACCGTTCTTCGCCTTCCTGATCCAGGTAAATCTTTTATACTTCCGGTTTCTTCAAACTTTTTGGATACTTTACTTATTGCAGCTTGACTAATTCTCTGGTCTGGATACTTGGCCAAAAAAGTCACATACCTACAGTTATCTCCGCATCCAATCATAATTAAAATTTCAATTCTCTGAGATTCGCTTAAATGAGCAACCATTTAGAAAAAGATTAATAAAGAGTAGGTAGGTTTTTAAAATACAAAAGAGGCTATGATTGTTTGAAATAGTCGCCAGTAAAAAGGCAATTTTTTACATTTATTTCACAACTATGACAAAGAAGTATGTATAACCTATATCGCTGAATTCCTCTATGGTATGTGATTAAATTTTCAAGTATCTAAGGGCCTTGGTTTTTGTTGTGCAAAATTTTGAAAATTTGCAATTTTTTTTTTCAAAATTTGGATTGCAAAATTATTATGCAAAATCTATCAAGCCGATTTTGATGAAATTTGGTGTGAAGATTCTACATAACATGAAGTTTTCTTGAGCCAAGTATGAAGGTCCTATACCTACTTTAAAGAACCCAAATAAAAGGAATGTTTTTTAACCCCATTTTTGGCGATTTTTTCGATTTTTACAATAATAATCATAATTCATTCGATTTGTAATTAGTCATATTTTGTAAGAAAATCTAATCTAACAAATCTAAACAAAAAATCTAACAAAAATTTTTTTACTCTACCATTTTCGCCTAAAATCAACTCTTGAAAAGATAAGTAGGTACATAATTAAATAGGAAGAAAAATATGACATATTTTGAATTTTTTTAACATATTGTGCCGCCAAAAGTTAAGCCCACGGTTTTTTATGAGCATAGAAAAATTTTCATTTCTAGTGATATTTGACAGCCAAAAAGCCAAAAATCTCCGTGGATATACGATTCACCCAAATTTGAAACTATTTGAAACAGATATCGTCTGGACTATAAATGATATAAAGAAATTAATAGTTTCTGATTTTGAACTGATTTATTGGCATTTTAAATAAGCGCCTTTTTATTAATTGTTACGCTCATTATTTTGAAAAGAAACAATTTCTGGACACATTTTTATATTTTTTTTATACTCTGTGACATAAAATAAACCATTACAGTATAGTCAAGCATTTTAACTACACCATGTGTGCAAATAAATGTATTACGGATTCAGCTAAATATTTTTTCTTTATATTAAAGTAGCAAGGTAAAGAATGGACTATTGCCTTTATGCCATATTTACAAAAGTTGCTTTATATAGAAATTCCATAATGAAAGTAATAACTTTATATTGCATTTTCCAATTTTTTTCCTATTTTCAGTAACTCATTGTCCATAAACCTATAAAATACTTTATTTAATAATTGCGCGGTTTTATTCATTCACTGAATATTTAATGAACACATTCAATTATAAATTTATTATTCTGATTTCTCCAATCCCAAAAATATTTTATGTTTTAATTAATTAAATTATTCCCCATGCTACTTTATATTCAGTTCAATAATTCATAACAAATTATTAATTGAATCTGACAGTACACAGGGGTGATACTTCAATTAATTCTAAGAAAAAAAGCTGCTGTCAACATATATCCTAATTCTCGAGTTACGTAATGTTAAATTTAAAAAAAAACATGATTTTTGCTTTTAAGGTATAACAGGGACTGGAAGAGATAATTGATTAAATTTCTTTTACGCTGTAGTGGTAGGTACTTAGAAAGCTTAGTTCCTGATTTATCAAATAAATTTTTATATCGGCATGCATAGATAAGAGAAAGTATATTTATTAAAAAAAATGATACGCCACTGATTTTTTCAAGTTTTGACATATTAAAGCCACTCTGACGTTTTAACTATTTGCTATTTATGCGAAATTGCTGACCCTATTGAAAATGTTTGTTTTTTTAGTTACATTATTTTTTCTCAGCGACTGTTACATTTTCTCACCTACGCCCATGACTACATAAAAAATTATTTGCTGCAACCAAGTATTTCGCTCACAAAGCGTTGTGTAGAGGAAGGCAAACATTATTTTTAAAATTCTGTACAATATTTATTCAGCGCCTATGTACATTAGCGAAGCGAAGCTATTTAAATTTAACTCATCATTTGGGTTTCTCGTAGGCGCTTGAAAAGCTAAAATAACGAGCGTTCAAATAAAAACGTGGTCAAGTTGGTTCTGAAAATGGATGGGGGCACTTTCCGCAGCTCCTTTAATTGTTTCTTATTGTTATCACGATTATTCTTTAAAATAAAGTTATATAGTCATTAACGTTATTGAAACTGACAGCTGCTATACAGCTCGTTGAGAAATGAGGTTAAGTTGGTCGCTATAAGCTACTCCCTACGTCCAATGTGTCAGAGCCAACTTCGACCACGTTTTTATTTGAACGCTCGTTATAAGTTACCATTGAGAGCTCCATACGTGGGTGGTATACTCTAAAGGCAGGAACTTGCCGAGTAAAAGAAAAATTTATTTGTTATCGGAAATATGATATGAAATAAGCAAAATAGAAAGAAGATAATATCTTAACTTCGTTCATAACTGAAGTATCTGGAAAGTCACCCGACAAGTGCCTAAATTGAAACAACGTAGAAGGATGATTATTGATTGTTTCCCTACATATATAATATTAGCAGCAGCATACACAAAGCATAAAACATAATATACGGAAAAAAGATTAACCACCATAGCTTAGCTATGCAATAATAAACTTCATAATAGATAAAAAAGCAAAAACTCAGCACCCAATTGAAATAAATGTTTCAAAAATCAATCATAATTTGTGCAACTAAACTAATACACTTGGTAATAATAAATTGACCTTTAAAGATGGAAGATTTTTCCTGTTATCAGAAGTCAGAAGTATAATCAAGAAGTAACTTTGTATTTAGTCCCAGTAAAGTTTACGGATATATGTATGAAAATATTCCACTTTGATAACTGGTGAACACAAAAAGTGGTACAAGCAATTACAGAAGACGTTCTGCTGTATATTTCGTCATCATTGTGGACGAAATATTTAAAATGTCGAAGACAACATTGAAGTCAATTGCTCTTAACTGAACTTACAAATGTCGAACAAGCAGAATTGGCAACAGGCTGTCGCTGAAATTTATTAATAAAACTATAGACTAAGAGCCGGATAGGAAAATTTTCCTAATCATTTTAGGCACCGTAAGAGTGTATGACTTAAATACTACAACCTAAAAGAAAACATTTGAGCACTATGCCGTCAATTNTCTAGAAGTGCATCGCATCCGAGACACTTGCCAAAGTGCACGAAATACCGCAAAAATTGGTACTAGGGGGTTTTGGTGGGCGCAGAATTCGAATATGCATATATCCAGTCCACCCTACACCCCGGGGAGCGACTTCCGGCCGCCTGGGGGGCGCGGGGGGCACGTGGATTGCAAGGTTCTCCGAATGACTGGAAAAATGGATCTCGGGGGTTTTCGCGGGTACTGATTCCGAATTCGAGGGTGAAAAATATCCCCTGTGCTCGTGGAGGGGGAGGTTGGGGGGGGGGTATGAAATCTAAAGTTCCCGAAATGACTGGAAAAATGGATCTCGGGGGTTTTTGCCGGTGCTGATTCCGAATCTGACTGCCAAATGCGTCCGATGACTATTTCTGATTATTTTGGCGTTAATCTTCTAAGAAGGATGAATATAAATTAATGGAAAATCATGGGACGAAACTCAATCTAAAAAGTTCTGTTGGAAAAAGAAGGGATTAGTCTGATAATTTTTTTAAATATATTTATTGTTCTAAAGTATAAAGTATATTTATTGTTTTAAAATATATATTGTCTTAAAACATATTCAATGCACATTCCTTCTGTATTAATTGTCACACGGGCTCATTTATCAAACAACTATATAAACAACTATAAATACCAATCAAAATTATCTTCCTCCTCTTCCTCTTNGAAAATCACACTTTCCAATTTCGGGCCGGGTAAATTAATTAAATAGAAATTGACGGCAATTCGACCCGAGACAGATATTAGATAATTAAATAAAAACCTTATGCCGTACAAAAATAACGGTTCTGCGTAGTTTTTCCGTCATGGAAGATAGTTCTGCATAAACGATCTGATGACGTAACGACTCTTACAAGAGATTATTTTCTACATTACAAGCATACAGCGCAGCTTGCAAAGATTAAAACAATTTCAAGAATACTGCAATTGCCTGATTTCCGAATTTACCAGTTGACGGTTTGTATAGCGGTCACACTATGAGATGTTCATAAGCTACATTATTGGTCACTGCAAGTGTCGATCTTACATCCATTAACCAAGGATAGAACTCATTCATACAACTTGGCAGATGGGTCCATTGAGGATTCATTGTCAAATAAAATTGAAACAAAGAAAGAGGATTTAGGTGAGATTTCAGATAGCTTGAAATAAGCCAGAACAAGGAGGCCTTAAGTACAGCTGTGCATGTAGGCACTGTATTAGTTTTTGATATTGGAATTTTCACTATCAACATATTATCAATTGGTAAGTTTATAGCCTTAATCTTGGTCTTAATCCTCGTAATTTTTACCTCGTTTAGTCTTTACCTAATATTGCGCGGTGCTCCTGAGCGAATTTAAATGAAATTTTCGAGTCACTCCAAAATAATAAAATATTCTGTTTCTACAATACATGAACATCATTTTAAGCCTGAACCAAAATATTTGGTGTGGCGCTATTTTTCCGATGGCAAAATAAGAAATTTGATATTTTTCATGTAGGTAACTATAAAAATTTTACTACAAAAATCAAAAAGGGAGTTATAAGTTATTTTAACAAAGTGAAAACTATTAAGCCAGTGTATATATATTAAATGTTTTATTATTTTGTATACACAAAATAAAAAGTAGATTTATTATAATGGTACAAACATTAATAAGCAAAATTAATCATTCAATCGTATAGAATTACAATCAATTTTCAATCAATCAGTTGAATAAATGATTTAGTGTATTTTTACACGCAACTAATAGATGACACGGTTATACATGAGAGGCATTGTAATCGCATATAAAGCACGTATAATAATTTCATAGAATATTCAGGGTGAATGTTTGATGCTTTGTATCGATCCCATATTTTTGAAAAATCTGAATGTGCGGATTCTGTAGCTTGTTTGGTGTAATAAGCTAATCCTCTGTTTTTTTCCAAACAAAATTCTTTAACATGGAAGTGTGGCTTTTCAGCCATTCGTGCGGTAAACAATAATTGCTTCCTTCACTTGCATTTTAAATGTCCATTAATTATGCATATACCTGCATTTCTCAGACGTATGTTGTTAAAAGTAATCTAAAGGAATAATGCATCTTGCAGGTTTCTGGTAACACAACATAAGATCGTCCCTTCAGAATTTTCAGATTCATTTATACGATTGAACTGAAAATTTACTTACAAGAATGTCACTATTTCGTCACTTTGTGATAAATTAATTCGATATGATTTTGACCAACAACTTTATGTCAAAACTTGAAAAAGGGAGAGTAATTTATACATTCTCTGAAAATCAGGGGACATTTTATTATGCCCCACACTAAGTGAGACTTAAACTAAATTAAAAAAACTTTCACGCACCAGGGAAGAAGTAGCAGTACGCCGTGAAAAAATCTTTATGGCACATTAAATTTCTTAAGGGTCAAATTGAGTTGGAACTTACTACGTGACTACCAATACATGAAGCATTAACTCTACACTCTCAACTGGATGGGTGCTGCTCTATTCGCAATGCCGAAGTTGATAAGGAAGAGCTTAATGAAACTTTCCGAACTGTTGGATAGGTCGAAATAGCCCTTTAATCGAAAGGCCAATCCGATCCCTTTGCTCCGCTGTTTAATTATTTTGATGTGATCGAAAGCAAAGTTTACAAATGATTCTTGAACTGTGACTACCTAACGGTGTGGAAAGACAAAGAACGTTGTTCCTGATCATTAAAACTTCTGGGTAAATAGAGAAATATCGGTAAATGGTAAATAGTACATAAAATACATAAATATCTGCTAATAATTCTTGTAGTTTCGTCACATTCAAAATCAGTGAAATGCAGATGGATCCCCAATCAATTATTAAAGTTAGTTCGAACTAATAATATAGAATAAAAAAATTAAAACCTATAGAAACGCTTAAATAGAACTTTGGAAACGAAGTTTAAAAAAAAGATAGAGTAGACATGTCTATGTATTATAATTAAAATAATGGTTATACGAATAATTTTATTCGTCAGTCTCATAAGAACATTTGTTTTTAAGAGACTGATGAATAAATCGTATAATTACTGTGGAAATAATAATTTTTTTATACAGGGTGATTCAGTCATAATGTCATTAATTTTAAGGGAAGATAGGGAAAATGAGTAGAATACGAATACGCTATTAAAAAAATTAAAATGCATATTTACTTTTAAAAAAATCATTTTCAAATTATTATTTAAACTTCTTTTCGGACAGCTCCTGACCGTTGACCCACAAATGTTTATCGAGGGTGAAACTTGACCTAACGTATTGTTCGGTCACTAACCTAGTTTTTACGGCGCTTTTAATAGTGAAAATAGTGAGTAATAGTAAACACATGAATGAATAAGATATTTTTTAAATTTTAAATTTAAACATTATTTATTTGTTAATAGATTATTACAATTGAGTATTTTTAATATTGTTAACGTTTTCACTGTTTTATAATTGAATATGAGTTTTTAGTATTATGTTCATTAATTATTCAGTTTATAGTACGTATACCTAGTGACTTATTGCTTTTCAAAGAGTAGTATAGTACCTACCTATTCAAAATGCCAATACGGCTAAAACAACACTCATCCCTTCATAGCACTTTGTTAATAAACCAATAAACCAATTGCAAAATTCAGGACGAATGGGAAAATCCGCTGTTTCGCTTCAACGTTCCAACGGTCTGTGGTCCGCCGGCACCGGCGCAGTCCCGATCAGAAAATGTAATGCGAAGTTGGGCGTCAAATTAGCGGGAGTTAAAGGTTAATTTTCTTACCTTTTAATGGGTCGAATTTTTTATTCGATTTTTTTTGTTCTTATTAGGCTTTCCGAATATGTGGTTAGAATGAATGACATTATGACTGAAACATTCTGTATATAAATATGGCAATTGGGGAAGTAGTAATTATCTGCACGTCTCACAACCCGCTTCTGAACCTTATAAAATAAGATGCACCCCAAAATAAAATTGCATAAGGAATCCTGGACAAAAATTGTGAAAAATAATGTTTATCTGCCTCCGCTATAGTAAATAGACTATTAATACATTGTTTTTAAGGAGGTAAGTGGATTTTACCGTAGAAGTGGAAGTTGCTATAAACAGCGGGAATCAAGTGAGATAACTTGCTTCCCTAGGGAGAAAAGCGATTTGTAGTTATAAATGCATATTTTAGGAACAAATAAATAGAAATATTTGATGAACATTACATTTTATTAATTATTATGAATGGATATTTATAGTAATTGTGCAGTTATTACATTTAGTAACATTTATATAATTTGGATAATTATTCCCCTCGCGTTTACTAATTGTCACATTTTTCTCAAAATGATTTGACTGCTCCATTTTAGTCACCTGAGGCTCAATATTATCTAACTGATCCATTATTATAGTCCAATTAAATGGGCCTTTAAATCGCAATTTTGGTCAACTTGCCTGAACTTTTGATATAAGATAGTTTGAGGTATATAATAATAATAAGTGATAGTAATTTTTTTTTCAACACCCGTCCAGGGGTGAAAATAGAAAAAATAAAGGGCTTTTTCAAGGTAACTCAAAAGGAATAAGACCTAGAAAAAAATTTCTTATAAAGAGCATAAAATTATACATAAAAATGGTCTATTGACTTTTTCTTGTACTATTAAAAGTAACAGCGTTAGGGAGACTAGAAGTTAAGGGATGATTTCAGAAAAGAAATCATAACAAGCAAAAAAATTAATAAATTTTATAATTGTTTTTTTTTTTCAATCTACTGTAAGAAATGTAAATAATCTTTTCAGAGAAATAGATATATTTTTAATTTTTAATAAAAAAAAGTTACGAAAATTACAAAATGGATGTGATTTTTTATCTTTGTTGTAAAACAAAATTTCGAAAACAACTTTTCATTATTTTAAATAATCAATCGAATGGCATAGAAAAAATTGTTTTAGTGTTAAATCATAGAAATTAACGATTAAAAAAATTAAATTGTCAACTTTTTTATTAAAAATTAAAAAATATATCTATTTCTATGAAAAGAAAACATATTTTTTAGAGTAGATTAAAAAAATTATAAAATTCATTAATTCTTCTGCTTGTTATGATTTTTTAAACTTCTAGCCGACCTAACTCTGTTCATTTTAATGGTACAAGAAAAAGGTTGGTTGTAACATCTACCTGCTTGATAGCGCATAGAAAAGCGTGAAGTTTCAGTTTTAATTTCCAGTATAATATCGATATATTTCTTGAGAATTTCTAGGTGGGAAACGGAACCCAGACGAGAAATAATTATTGTAAACGTACGTGACATACCATTTTTAGAATCTATAATTGTAATTACAATAATGTCATCAAAATTTTTGAAAGTGACGTCCAAAGTAAGTTTGTATAACTCATCAGAACGGCATGCTCCTGTAATGCCTAAGACCGTCACTACCTTCATTAGCAAATATGTGTTATCGGATGCCTGAACGAGAAAATCGTTGTAAAAACGTTTGACTTTTTATTTGTATAGCCGTCATTCTTACGTTTCAAAAATGCTCTCAGCTCGGGGTATTTTGATATATCTACGTTCTCCTCTATGAAAATAGTTGACTTAATCATTGAGTATTCACTCCAAAAACTCGCCGGTGACTTTAAAGTTCCTGACTTCTCCATGAAATATGCTGGCAGTGACTTTTGAAAAACACCAATATTTTTTAACTGGCACCATTCTTCGAAATTTATATATGCTCGTCCGTAGCGCACTTTCGACTTCTCGCAACAAAAATTCGCAGTCAGCATTTGCTGCACTTTCTATTTGAAAATAACTCATTTAGAAATAATAATTCAAAACCAGCAAACTTGCAACTTTTATGTAGCTTTGTTTATAAACATCATAGAAATGACAAAATCAAAAACAACCAAGGCGACTTTGGAAGATTTCGAATAATCGTCAAAATGAATTGATTAAGAAATGTCAAAAAATAACCTAATCTTTATTTCACCATAAAGAACTCTGGGAGTAGATAAAATGTTATACACCACACAGCGGTTAACTATAATTTACCAGTCTCGGACTCTATTGCCAGCCCTCGCTCCGCTCGGGCGCAAATCGTCCTCGAGAGGTAAATAATACTTACTTCCTTTTATGGTGTAAATAACTATTTAATAAATTGCATATCAAATTCAGGATAATTAATATATTTTTCCCAGTTTCTCGTATGCCCACATCTCAAATTTGTTGAAGAGGCTTCCAACTTACTTTTAGTAGGTAGCTTTCATGATTCCTAGGGATAAATAAGTAAAAAAACTTGCACGCGCATTAGACTATTATCATTGGATTGGCATACATGACCAGATTATCGAGAAGATCATTTGTAAACAAATAAAATAATAAAGGCCCAAAATTTGATCCTTGTGGAACTGGCGCTCCAAACTTTTCTTTAACTTTTCAAACATGACAACAGCAATTTCTAAAAGTTGGTCTCTATTTGCAAGATTTATTGAGAAGCAGAACATAATCTAACATATCGAAATATTTGCTAAAATCCAAAATACGAATGGTCTTTTTTACCCACCTCTTTGTCGCGACAATGTTATCGTGACAGATTGGGGACTAACAGTGTTTGTCCTCAATTTGTGACGATAAATAAAAGTGTTTTCAAAATATACTGATATTTTGATATTTAAACAAAAAAAATTATATTATTTATTGGCAGTTTATGAAACAATTTTTTTCCAATGACTGCGAATTTTCTTTTTCTCTTATTATGGCATAATCGCCGAAACTAGTAGGAAATAAAATAAAACATTTTAATAGTGAATTAAAAAGAACTAATTTACCCTACATTACCGCTATTCGGAATTACAATGAATTTTCGTCAAGAGGATATACACCATGGATTTGTTTCAGACTATAAATTATGTTCCTATTTTTCTAACAGGTAAAACACTTATCTNTATTTCATATTTTGCCGTTTGCTCTTTATCAGTATCTCTCTCAAACTTTGTGTATAGACGTAGTAAAGTTTATAATGTACAAAATGTATATTACCGTCGCGTTTTCTTCGATATCCAACGTGTACGAGAATATAGAAACCGTAATCTTAATAAGAGCTTACTATATTTCCTGTTTGTTAAACCTTATAGCAGCTGTAGGACGCAACAGCCAAGTTAATTTTAGTTAAATTAGCGTTACTAAAAATTTTCTTCTCTTTATAATCATAAAAATATAAAATGTTTATAACATTGTTCCAATCAGTGTTTATTGTTTCACTTCGTAACAGAAAAATATATTTCACAGTTCACGTGACAACTCAAATGGTATGGTCATCATACCTTTGAACAATGATTACTGTAGGTAGATCTAAGAATGAAGATCTAAAGTAATTTTAAAATTTAATGAGGGCTCTGATGGAACGAAATGATATGCTTAAGGAGTATTCTTTGAATATAATATTATATTAAGTATAAAATAACACTGGCACTGAAACAATTAAAAAACAAGCAGGCTTGTGGTCCAGATCTTGTTCGGAGTTATCTACTAAGAGGCTGAAATTCCTTTTTTTCCTATCCATTGAGTTTTTTAGTCAATCCTAATTTTGAAAGTCGATAAACTCTTTGATGTAACAAGCGACATTTAATTGTTTCAAATCCAAAACCTATGAAGCTAATCAGTGTTTACTTAGGATTCAAAATTGGGTCCGTTACTCTTTCTTCTATGTATATGTATTTGTCGACCTTAACAATATATTAAATTGTGAGAGGCTTTTGTATGCTGATGACGCTACAATACAATAAATTTAACTTAAATGTGAATAAATGCAAACCAGTCACGTACATTTGAAATTCTAATTCTGTCTTACACGATTATCACATTAATTCGCAGACAGATATTCGACACAGTTCTACTAAATATTTGACGGTTATTTTTGACAGTACATTAAACTTTACACGGTATATTAATTATACTGTCAGGGCAGCTGCGAAGTCTTTGGAATTTATAATTAGAAATAATAAATCCTTCAATAATACAATGCCTTCAGAAATGCCTATATCCCACGTGACCAGATTTGTTTTGGAGGTCGGCAAATTTTTTTAAGTTGGTGTTTCAGAAACTAGGGGCCCTAGATGAAGTGTCAATCCAGAGGCGTTTGTAATAATTCGTGTTGTTATACTTATTGTTTGTACAATTTAGCAATTTTTACCTGTATTTTTAAGCTTTTCTACAAATTAATTTCTGTTTGTTGAGTTGAAAAAAAAATCGTTCATTTCGGAACTCCAAAAATCTGATGCTAATATCGTATATGATGTGCTTAAAAACTACAAACTAATCCTTGTTAAAAGATGTAGGGAAAAACATTGCATTTTGACAGAAAATGTTGTCGAAGATATTCGACAACGAATGTTGCAAAGTTCTAAGAAACCTATTTCGCAGTTATTTACTGTAACAGGTACAGCGATAAACTTAATATAGTTTGAATTATGTAAATTTTTTAACCTAAAAGAAAGAAAGAAAGAATAGTTAATAATTAAATAATTTTGAAAATATTATATTACTATTTCTTTAGAATGTATTTTTTTATCAACATAAGAAATTTTACAGCTTTATGCTGGTTAATTTGTATATTTACAAATAATTGCACATAATATTATATTGATAATATGTCTCTAGGTGTATCAGTTGGGACTTGTCAGAAGGCATTAAAGAAACAGCTGCATTTGCAACCCTATAGAATTTTACAGGTACAAGATTACGTCCTCCTGATCACAACCAACGAGTACGATATTGTCGGTGGTTAAATGAACATTTAAACAACGATAATTTATTAGACCTGACGTTTTATTGCAATGAGGCATCGGTACATTTATCTGGTTATGTAAATAGTCAAAATTATAGAACTTGGGCTGCAGAAAATCCTCATAATTCTATTGAAACATCGTTACATCCTCAGAATGTATGTGGGTAGCAGTTTCAAGAAAACAGATAATAGGCCCAATTCCTTTTCGAGAAGTAATAAGTGATGAACTGCAGTACGGGTATTTTCAATAAGATGGAATTACAGCACATATTGTAGCAGGAACCATAAGATATCTTCAAGGACTTTATGGTGATAGATTGATTATTACTGGTTTGTGGCCTGCTCGAAGCCCTGATCTCGCATCTTTAGATTTTTATCTGTTTGAGCATATCAAAAATAAGCTATTTAAAAATCCTCTTCAAACACATGAAGAGCTGGGAACAACAAGTGAAGATAAAATAAACATTATAACACCAAAGGAATCTGAACACGTTTTTGAAAGCATAAAACACACAGTAAATTTTGTTTTGGAAAACGAAGATAGTAATTTTAAACATCTATTATAAATTTGTTGAATATAAGTTTTTGTTGGCTGAGTAAAAAACTTTGTGTTTATTTTAGCATTGCATGGTGAATTAATTAAACCTATAATTTATATTTAAATATGTATTGAAAAAAAAATAAATAAAATACTGAAACATATTGTATAATATATTTAACATTATTTTCATTACCTTTGAATGAAAGTGGATTACAGAAGATCTTATATTTTTTAAAGGACAACAATAAAAAAATACTTTTTCAATATAGAATGGGATAAAAATTCAAAATATATTAGAGTATGATTATTTTATAAGTAAAAATGTAAAAAATTATTCTTTTCTATTGAAAAAAGAAGCACATTTTGCAGAATACAGTTCAGGGTTCGTAAAGAATTGTAATATGTACTTCACTGGACTCATTCTCTGTCTTTAGGGAATTTTGTGTTAATCATTGATTCTATCGTAAGTTTAGTTACCTAACAGTCGCAGTCACGTGGAACTCGAGCATTTATGAAGGCACTATATTATATTATGCTTTGGTTAGGTCCAAACTTGATTGATGCTCTTTAATTTGGTTCCAATATTATTTCTGCTACATTAATAACATTAAATCTATCAAGAGGCAATTTCTTACGTATCTTTCATTTAGATCTGACAGAATTTATCTTGCACGTGGTCTGGACTACAACCTGTTAAAAACTAGATGTAATTTTTAGTTTTTAGAAAGAGGGAGATTCGTATCGTCCGCTAGGTTTCTTTTCAACCTTTGGTCGATAGTTTTGGTATAATAATTTTTCTTGTGTGTGTTCCTTTTATAAGTAAATTTTATTTGTAGCAGTATTTTTTTATGCCTACGTATTTTATACGTTTCGCAAAAGCACTGGCAATGTTACTAAGGCTTCAAAATGCACACAGAAAGCTACTAATGTTTCATTAGTAAAGATGTTAACCATTAGTTATTCACCTAGACCCTCACATACAAAGCTGCATGCACACGCATGCTCGAATATAAATGTGGACATATACATAAAGCAGATCCTATAGTTTGGTGCAATCCGCTCATATGAAATATAAGCTGACAGAGATTTTAACAAAATTTAATACGATGAGTTATAAGCAAGGCTGATTAAACTTTACAGCTCCCATCAATGCATTGTGGTAAACTCGTTAAAGCTCTCCGATCGGCAGCCGTATAGAGCTTTACCCGAGAGGTTTCTAAAGCTTGCTCCTAATTGTGGAAAGTTATGTCTGCATCTAAATAATTGAATAAGTTTATATGTGGCTCAGATCTACATGCCAATTAAAATTGATAGCAGGTTCAGTTTTTTTATACCAAAGTTTGTCTGTCATAATTGAAATATTAATTATAATTAATAATAACAATTTGGTACTGATACGTGAATTGATTTAGATATTTATAAAAATTGTCGTCAATATTTTCAACAACGAGACAGAATTGCCCTTATTCCACTTACTTTTTTGCCAAAGAATAATACCGTGTAAAAGTTTTACAGTCGAATTAAAAGACAATGGTATTGATATGTGGTCATCATTGAACATCTTTTTAAATCCGATAAAGTTGTGCTCGGCTTATAGGGGCCACAAAAAAAATCCAAACGGGATGATTTTTTCGGGGTTGCTTGAGGACTGCCTCCTGAGTATCCAACCAAAAGATCATACCTACTCGAACTCTTGATACGACTTGCATTATGGAGGTGGATTCCTAAACATTTTTTTAGAGCAAAATGACCTTCATAAAAATTATAAATTTTATTTGTATCTAAAAAATTGCGCACGCTGCAGTGGTGGTCTTGTAAACATGTTTTTACGAAGAGTAGAAAAAAAACAGCACAGTAGAAAACTTCATATCTTTATTCTACTCTAAAAATAACGATCCGCAAACAGTTACCTTCGCGGGAGAACAAATTATGATAACATTGTATGGAGGTGACAATAAAGAAGATTCGTTAGACACTTTACGGCACAAATCCTTCAGCAGATCATCGGCCACTCCCACCAACGCAGCCAAATTCCGCTCCTTAAGGACCTATCACCAAGTATAGCTATGACTAGGCAATTATCTAGATACAGAAGACTGGAGATGGGAAAAGGAACTACGAGGGCAGAACCAAAAAAGAGCCAGCTCCAGCAAAGCTCCTAAACCTTATTTGATACTACACTTTGAAGAGCAGCTTGTGGTTGCCGAAAAGCAGGTTTTCGGTGCAAACATTGCGCTGGGGAGACTTGCGATCACGCACAACCAATGCCATTATCCGAATTTGCAAAATGCAGATAAATAGGTACACAGGACATTGTTTCAGTCGATCCTCTGCGACCATTTTGGTTAATGCTGGGGCAAATTTAAGTGAATTAACGAGACATGGGGGATGGAAATCTTCAAACGTTGCCAAATATAAAAGGAATCTTTTACAAATAAACTAGATATAGCAGATCAAATATTTAGAGGGGGAGAGACAAAGAGAGATTTGCTAATAGTAATAATATTGTCGAAATAATTAACAGCAATAAACATTATTGCTGTCAAAAGTGTACATGTGTATTAATAATAATATGGATACAGAGTAAATAAATAGTACTATGTTTTAAGGGTAACAATGTGTTTGTTAATTGCTGTTTTAAAACTAGTCATAGTGGAGCAAGAGGTAACATTTACAGGTAAAGAATTGTAAAGTTTTACAGCATTGTAACTGAAAGAGCGTTGAAATATTGCAGAACAGTGTCTTGGCATGACAATTTATTACAGTGATGATGCATGCTTGCACCACGAATTAGTTTATCACGCAAATAGTAAGGTTGTTCCCAAGTGATAACCTTGTATATTAATGTAGCCAAATATACAATAAATCTCTCCTCCAATTTTAACCAATTAGAAGAATCAAGAAGTGGTGTAACTTGATCATACTTTCGAACACCATAACAAAATCTGGAGGCTGTTTTTGTCTTTAACAGTAAGTGCTAGCCAGTACAGAATATCGCACTATGCTATAGTTGAGAAAATTAATGTGTCAGTCAGTTTAATTTTAATTTCAACTGAGAGATAATCTTTATGCATGTAGAGCATTTTGAGTGTATAATAACACTTCTGTAATAAATGTGCCATATGTGTCTCATACCTTAGACGAGAATCGACATATGCACCCAGATTTTTTACACATGTCGTGGAAATTAGGTCAAGTCCATTTATTTTGATTTTGAAGTAATTATTGTTATGCAGTTCCTGACTACCAAATATTATTAGCTGGGATTTTGTTTCGTTTAAGACTAAACCATGACATTCTGATCTGATTAACATTATTTGCAGCCAAATCTTATTTTATTTATAGATGACATTCAAGATATCTGCAGCAGTTGAAAAAATAATTATGGTAATACATCTTTTATCGTAATAAGTGCGATATCCGCCTGTTTAACAATCATCGATCTGCTCACCAGAATCCAACCGATTCCCATTATTGAGGACGAATCAGTCCTTTAGACTTTACCGAACCCCATCGCGTCTGCGAAATAAAATATGCAAAACTATTTAATAAGTCTATGAATTCTTATTCTGCAGTGGTCCTCTCGGACTCTTTTAACTTCCGCATCAGACATTCACGAGCATTTCCCGCCTCCATAAAGTACCACCATAAAACTATTACGGAGAAGTTGTTAACTCATGACTGGAATTCCGCATGCCCTTGTTGAAGCCTCCACGACCTCCACGAGGGCTTTGTGCGGAATCACTGTCCTCTCAATTAGCTTAATCTAGAGAGGACGCACGTTACCAGGGATAGGTCATGCATTATACATATTCACGCAACCGTGGCGGTCAACGCGCGATACGGACTTTGGGGCATATCCCGGGTTTGGAAAGCTAGTTTGTCACGTATGATTTTCCGCTAAAAAGTATATTTCTGCGTCCAGAGTAGACGTATTAGGCCAACCAAAAAGTACACCTAAATATAAAACTAATTTTGACATTCCTCTTCTTCCAATACATAGACAACCCAACTGGCACAGTCAACGACAAATACTAATATCAAAATCATTGCGACGAATAGTTAGGATGCGTGTAAAAATGCCTTATTGAGCAAAAAATACATTGGCGGGTTTGAATGAACTAGTCGCGAGAAAGTCAAAGTTATTTTAAATATGTCATACACAGGGTGTCTCACGTTGACGACCCATTAGAATTATTTCAGAGACTACTTCGATTGGAATTTTGAAAATTTGGGATTCCGGGTTTTCGGGCATGCCCTTCTCAACTAAAATAATGGCGTCCACGTACCACTTCCTGTTATACCGGAAGTCGCCATCAACTTGCGTATTTTAAATGGAACACCCTATACAGGTTTGGAAAGTCCCCATGGTACATCGGCCTTTACGTGAGAGCGATGAAGTCATAGAAATCCGTGCGATAGACAAGGATGGTTAGAGTGAAGACGTTTCATAATCTGAATAGTCACTCCCACTTCTAACCCGAAACGGGCGGTGACTATTCAGATTATGAAACGTCTTCACTATAGCCATCCTTGTCTATCGCACGGATTTTTTTACTTTATTTTGTCGCTCTCATGTAAAGGCAGATGGACCATGTGGATTTTCCAGCCCTGTATATTATTGCAATTTTGGATTCTATGTGTTATTTTAGGTGGAATTTTATGAAGTTTCCCTATTCCTAAAATTAACCGTTTTCGAGATATTTAATTTTTTTCAAAAAAAAAAAAATGGGAAGAAACAGTGACTAGCTTCAAACCATGTGTATTTTCTAGTAAGAAAGATAAAGCAACAATATTTATCGGGAGGATAGCTAGACCCCTAAGCTTCCCATCCATACTTTGAAAGTGGCTTAATTGCATACAGGGTGCTAGAAATTTAATGCCGAGTTTAGTTAACTTCAAACTTTCATAAGTGGTTTTTTTTAACTGGAACACCCTGTATGTTTTTCTATATTCTGATACACAATTTTATTCTCTTTCGAACAGTATAGTTAAGGTAACGGTTAAGTTGTCTATTATTTTTTATGTATTCACCTAAAGTCATGTAATTTCTTGCGAGGATAGCTGTGGAATTTTTAGCAAAACTTCAAACAAGCAACTAAACTGTCACCAATTATTTATTACTATTTATTCCCAGACATTACAATGGGATTCTAAGCAGAACCTTTACAGTTTTTAATGAGACATATCCCAATTTTGCACCAATGAGCAGAATAAAGTTAAGAAGAATTCTAAAAAATCAACTTCATACACAATTTTAATTATGTATGTTGATAATAATAATGCACTAAGATAAAAAACAATGACTTAAAAAAGTCATAAGTGTTCAATATGACCCCCATTAAAAGCTAAGCACTTGTGGATTCTAGAGATAACACCATCAGTCACCGCTTTTGCTATTTCAGCTGCAGGCAATTCATGGAACGCTCTTCGTATTCGAGCAATCAAATCCTCTTTTGAAGCAACGGGTGTAGAATAAACTTTTGCTTTATTACTCCCCAAACATAAAAATCTAATGGAGTGAGGTCGGGAGACTTCACTGGCAAATTCCACGGTCCTAAGCGTCTCATCCATCTATCTTCAAACATTTCAGTCAGCTGTTGATCGATTTGATTGTGACAGTGAGGTGGAGCTCCGTCTAATTTTTACCAACACTTCCTTAGTTGGTCTAAAGGTATATCATCTAGAAAATCTGTCGGCATTTAAATTTTCTTCGTAGATATGGTAAGAAATTTGGTTATCTTTAATTTGACGAAAAACATTTACCCTAAATTTATTTTGAAAGTTTCTTTCCCGGATAACATGAGGATTTTCAGATGACCACAAATGAGTACTGTGTCTATCAAAAATACCTTCTCTCGTAAATTTTGACTCGTCTGTCCATATAATATGTTGCAAAAATTGTGGATCTTCTTGGTATCGCACTAACATCGTTTCACAAAATTGTACACGTTGCACGGCGTCACCCGGATGAAGAGCAGAAAGTAGCTTAAATTTGTATGGATGCATATCATTAGTTCTTAGCATCTTGTGAATGGACGCTCGTGAAATGCCTAAATCATACTCTGCGGCACAAGTTGAAGATTCTGGATGAACATTAAAATAGGCTAACACATTTATAACATTATCTTCATTTGAAGTTATTGGTTTAAGTAAAATTCTTTCTGCACAAATTCGACCATACTCTAGTTGATTTGCTAAAATTCTTCTTAACTTTTTTCTGCTCGTTACTGGCAAATTTGGATATGTCTCATTAAAGACTATACATATTATTCTGCTTATAATCCCATTGCAACGTCCGTGAATGAATAATAAATTTAAAATATCAGTATTTGAATATGTATTGTTTTCTATTTCTTATAAACACTAAATTAAACTGTCACTGCAAGAGACTAACAACAAATTGACAGTTTAGTTGTTTGTTTTGAAGTTTTGCTAAAAATTCCACAGCTACCTATCCTCACAAGAAATTACACGATTTTAGGTTATTACACAAAAAATAGTAGATAACTTAAAAACTAGAAGAGATAGGTATAGGGAACCCTGATACCGTTCCAAAGATAATAAAATTGTGTATCAGGATATAGAAAAACATACAGCGTGTTCCATTTTAAAAAAACCCACTTTGAAAGTATGAATGGGAAGCTTAGGGGTCTAGCTATCCCCCCTATAAATATTGTTGCTTTATCTTTCTTACTATAAAATACACATGGTTTGAAGTTAGTCACTGTTTCTCTCAATTTTTTTTTTTTTTTTGAAAAAAATTGAATATCTCGAAAACGGTTAATTTTAGAAATATGGAAACTTCATAAAGATCCACCTAAAATAACATGTATAATCCAAAATTGCAATAATATATAGGGTGTTCCATTTAAAATATGCAAGTTGATGGTGACTTCCAGTATAACCGGAAGTGGTACGTGGACGCCATTTTAGTTGAGAAGGGCATGCCCGAAAACCCGGTATCCCAAATTTTCAAAGCTCAAATCGAAGTAGTCCCTAAAATAATTCTAATGGGCCGTCATCATGAGACACCCTGAATAACATGAAAATATAACTTTCGGTGATTAACCTCGAATAAGAAAAATCATAAAAGCTCCAGTACAATCCGAGAAAACATAAATTGAAAATGGCGACTTTTAGTTATTTTTCGACCTTAAATCGGTAGTAGCTCGAAAGCAAAGCTTTTTTCGAAAAAATCAGAAGAATTAAAAAGTTTTGCCCAAAATACAATATATTTTCATATCAATTTTTAAAGTTTTCGCTATTTTGCAAGTTTTTTTGTTAATAACAAATTACTGACCATCGATACAGAAAAATGTCATTAAGTTTTTTTGTTTGCAACAACGTAAAATAGCGATTACAAAAGGTTTCATCTTGGCCCCCCTCCGTGGTCGGTCCACTCGTTTTTTGTGCGTCTTTTTAGGGATGCACCGCTCACCTAATTATACTGGATATTTTAATCAGGTAAACACATTAACAGACACATGAAAAATATGCGACGACATATAGCAAGGATATGAGTACCTAAATAAAGTGACAACCATACACTAGCTGGTTAATTTATAATTACTTACATTTACCTACATTTTTATAAGAGTCAGCTGTTGTCCTTTTCAGTTGTTGATTCTTCAAAATGATATGTCACAATGTTCACAATAAATGAGTTTAGCTATGCAGTACTTTATTATTGCTTATAAAAAAAGGAATTAAGCAAAACATAATAATATTCTATTTTAAAATGAATATTTCTTTCTATTATGTTTGTGAAATCGATGCTAGCCTGCCATGGAACGTTAGAAGAATTTTCCATAGTTTTGTTAATAAAGCGCTGTGCATTTGAAAATTTGCACCCAAAACGTCCTTAAACGCGCTATTGTAAATTTAAAACATTAAATACTTTAAAGTAACAAATGGAAATTAGGATATTTGTAAACATTTTACTAATAGTGGTAAAATCAGTTTCAAGAACGTTATTGGAACTATGCACTTAACTACCAGAAAATCATCCCTCACTTTGGAGAATAAAAAGCAATAATTTGATTCCTGGTAATTCCAATTATGGGTAACCAGACACATTATTGTCGCTTTGTCAGTTGCGATTACGTTAATGAGTTGATATGTTACTTGGGACCGGTCTGCGGTACACTTAAATTATTATTGACATCAAAAACCATAGGCACAGAAAATTAATTACTTTTACAACATGCCTATACGCAGACAATAATTTAAATGTTTTTCCTGTTTAAAACATTAATAATGTAGTAAAAAGATTAGATAAACTGTCTGTTATTTATAAATCAAAGATTTAATACAAAGCACTGTGACACTATCAAATGGTTCGCCCTGTATTATTTATAATATACTCATAAATAAGCTGCATAACAGGCTAAATGTGTTATGTTTTTTTGTGTGAGCTATTGATATTTCTCTAGATTTAGTTTCATCATTATCATAATAAAATTTCAATGCACAATTCGAATGCTAACAATATTTCCCAGCATATAGCGATAAGTTTTTGTAAGTATAAAAAGATCTCGC
>NW_019416430.1:530465-583646 GCF_000390285.2 Anoplophora glabripennis | reverse complement strand
GTATTCAGTCGTCGATGAAATGCCAAGATCTATATTGAGACATCAAACCATATGACGTAGTCCTTGGGACAGTGAGATAAGCCTCATGATATGGTATTGCGATACCGTCTCTTGATACAAATCTCCCAAGTCTGTAGCAGATAAAAAACTACTTTCAACACAATTAATCACAATGCATTAAAAGTGAATATAGAGACAGGTACTGTAGCTACCAACAGGACGTACATAGTGCAGCAGGTGGAATAAACTTAAGAGTGTGCCAGAGTTGAAATTTCTATTGATAGCAATTTTTAAGCTTACTTTAAAAAAGTATACTTGATAAGAATAGTAAGCTCCTCATTATTAAGAAAGTTGAGTTGAGACATGTAAAAAAACCAAGCAATCAAATTTAATGAGTTTCATAGGCGTCCCTAAAAAAGTTTTCTGCTAATGATAAAAAATTATAATAATTTGTATATGTGTAGAAAATTTATATTATATGTTTATTTGACCAACAACATATTTTAATTATTTATGTCCTGACCGAACCTGGTGCATAACGCCAACGACTTAGTCCTTCAATTGATATCGGAAAGACTATATATTAGCGAAATAATATACACAATAAATCTACAACTAATAATGCAGATAATTATATAGGTATATATTGAAAAACAATTTATTTGTAATTAAATTCCAGAAGGGGAGGTGACTACATTTTCAGAAATATTTTTCATTTTTTCATTCTCATCTTCGTCGCTATCACTATTAGGATTTTTAACAACAGGTTTTATAAGATTGTTAACTATATTTTCTTTCACCCTATACAGGGTGTCCCATAATTAATGTCCAATAATTTACTACTTAATTCCATTGCCAAAAATAAGAATATTTTTTCATATAAACATGGGTCGAGAAATGGTTCATAAGGGTGCTAAATTGGGCCTCAAAGAATTCAATTCTTTTAAATATTTCCAAAACAGGTTGAAAAATTAGGAATTTTGACACCATGAACGCTCATTAAAAGTTGAAATAGAACATAAAATTTTTAAAAAGTTTAGTCAGGGACGTCTCAATTGGGGGGGGTCATCGGCTGAAATTCGAAACAATTTTTTTGCTTGCCGAAATCTTCAAATTCAGATGCCAACATATTCCTCTCCAAAAAAGGTACTCTTTATTTCTTTGGATAAAATGCTCCGTTTCCGAGAAAAACGGATTTAAGCATTTCATTACATTCAAATTTTTAATTACAAAGTTTCAGGTTTTGCAGTGTTAATAAGACAGTGTGATCAAATTGTTTGTGTGCACTTTCGTTTTGAAGTCATAAACTTCAAGTTTTTTAAATGTAAACCATAGTTATGAGCTAGAAAGAAATGTCTTTTTTATGCTTTCCAACGATATATTTGGTATGGTTATTTTGAAAAATAGAACTGCAGTCATTTTTAAGCATTTTCAATTATGCTCCAGGGCAGGTAAAAATTTAAAGAAATTAGGGTTTTTGAAATGAAATAAATAATAATAATTAGACAAAACTTTTGCTTTTGTCTAGAGTCAACCTGAAGGTTCTTCAACTGGGCGTATACATTTCTACCACCTCCACATTTAGTTCGACCAGACCTGTATATGGGCATGGCTAAATAAATATGGGAACAAGTTTTTCAAATATTTTAATGTCAAGTTGTTGCGTCAGCGACCGAACCTGGTACATACTGTCAACCTCTTGGTTTTTCAATTGGTATCGGAAAGACTATACATTCGTAGAATCAAATTACACGTGAGCATATTATAACCTGCGAAACAATTGACTGATCATATTTATGAAATGAGATGCTCTTGTTGATTTCTCAATGCAGACAAATTTTTATTGGACAAGCAAAGGGCAAATGGATGGTTATAAACACTTGCTTCTATATCTATAAAATGGTCAGGCCCTACTGTCCAGATACATTTACGATACCCAATTTCTCTAGAAAACTATAATATTTCACGGAACACAAGCTCTTTGTAAGAAAATCGGTAGGTATTTCGGTTGTCTGTAAATACTTTTTTCACTGCACGTTACTGTAAAACTCTAAGCCGTGTCATTATGCTGTGTACCCTCGGGGATAGGCCCGCGGACCCCAGGTTGGGAAATCCTGATCTATACAGTGTGGTCCGTAAGTAATGGTCCATAGAGACTTACTAGATTTTTTACTTCAAAATATTACGATTGGAGCCAACATGCCTTAATAAAATGTTGATAACAAAAAAGATACAGGGTGTCAAAGTTGGAAATTAAAAATTGAATTTTCGTAATAATTATAATATTTTTGAGTGTATGAACGTGAAAATTTAGGGGTAGATGTTTCTGTATACGAGAAATCATAATTTGTTATCTATTTCGATGTATCTTCTAGAGGGCGCCACATACGCCGTGTTTATGACGTAAATACGAGCATAATTTTTTTATCCACAACGTTAACGCTTCTTTTTTTTTAAAATCTTAAACCTACATTATTTTCATGAAAAAATGGTATACTTGTTATTAGCTCTAGAAATTGTCCGTTTTCAAGAAAAACGTATTTCAACAATCTGCTGCATGTTTCATTACAGGAAATTTTATCGTAGTGTGCGACAATGCCAAGACAGTTTTGACAATTAGAAAAAATCATTGTGACAGTTAGCAATTATTTCAAATTGTATTTATTAATTTTTGGTAAAAATCAATTAAGTATTTAAAAGAAAATAACGAACTATGGCGAGACATAATAATTTCTCGAATTTGGAAATGAGAGATATGACGGTTGTTTATTGTCAACAAAATTTCAATGGATGTGCTGCGCAACGTGAACATTGCCGAAGATTTCCAAACAGATTGCAACCTGGTAAACGACTTTCAAAATCTATTCAGAAACTTGGGCGAAAGTGGTTCATTTCGTCCTAAACGTGATAATTTAGATCGACCAAATATGATTACGCCTGACCAGGAAGACGAAATACTAATTCGCATTGCAGATGATCCACAAACTAGTTCAAGATGATTAGCTGCAGCCACGGGAATTTATAAAACATCAATTTTAAAGACATTACATGAAGAAAAATATCATCCATATCATTTTACACCAGTTCAAAATTTATTACCTGTCGATCTNTAAATTTTCACGTTCATACACTCAAAAATATTATAATTATTACGAAAATTCAATTTTTAATTTCCAACTTTGACACCCTGTATCTTTTTTGTTATCAACATTTTATTAAGGCATATTGGCTCCAATCGTAATATTTTGAAGTAAAAAATCTAGTATGTCTCTATGGACCATTACTTACGGACCACCCTGTATATTTACTGCCTTCAATTGAATCACAATATTTGTTTTCTCTTGTTCCTGTGTAAACACTACACTTATTGCACTATAACATTCATGTGCCCGCTACGTTATTATTATAATAATTATAGTTTATAATGTTAGCTTAATACTTTTATAAAATATGAAACGTTTGCTGGCACTAAAATTGAAGTCAATTCAGGAAAATTAATGGTTAACCGTACTGCACAAGCCCATAACGTCGGTAACTGCCATTTAAGTATTAAACACTGCATTTACGTCAATGGCTGAGTTTAATTCAATCTACTAGACGCGATTCAACCCAGCCCTTTCAAAGCGCTCTGGGGCCTCAAGCTATAAAATATGGGTTCATTGTACAATGCCCATAAATTTCTAGTATGATTATTTATTGCTTGACCTCGAAACCCTCACCAAGCAAAATTTGAAGACCGTTGATTTTTTATTACTCTAATGTGTTTTATTAGGGCCATGTTTTATGCATACAAGTTTAGATATTGCGGAAAGGGTTCGGAATCTGGCAAAACAAAGTGGTTTATGTTATTTTTTTTGGAAAAGGGAAATACTAATACCCCGAGTACTTTTGGAACTGTCCTTTTTTGCGCCAGCAAGGGTCATTACGGATATCTAACACATTCTCATTATTAAATTGCTCTAGTTATTAGATAAATATGCATAGTGTACTTAATTCTACCGATAAAGTTTCTTCCTTGGTCAAAGTCATCACAAAAATAATGACCTGATGATTTTTTTTAAAATCCTCCAAAATCAGTGAATCGTCACTGTTACATATGACATACATCTTTCATTGATATAAACAATAAAGTATCTTAGTTTTGTTCGGATTCTCTATTTCTCACTCATGGCATACTGCTGAGAACTAATAATCTCGAAACAGACATGTGTCTGGCGATTCTGCTGACAAATTGCCTTTGCTATTTTCTTGATTATGCGGGTGTAATTCACTGCTGAAACAAGCTGTAGTTCGTAGAGCGATTGTTGCATACAATATCAATCATTAATTAAAAACGTTTTTGGTCATTAATATAGTGACTCTTATTTTGAAAGAGCTGCAATCAAATGGGTTGTGTAGAAGCCACCACTTTTTATACAAAAGATTGTCTCCTATAAAATTGGTTAAATAATTATTGTACTTTAAATATTTTGTTTAATCACATTAAATGAAATTTTGCTTAAAGTGTTCTATAAAGAATATTTACATTATTAGGACACTCCTTTAAGGTACATTGATTAGCGACTGCAGATTTTCTTTTGTTTTTGTGTTATATAGGGGCATTAGCATAACACTCTTCTCTCCATTTACTTTGCTGTAAAAGGTAGGTATTAAGGGGTAACGCTACTCTAGAGGTCGAGAAAGAAAAGTGATTTTCGGGAATTTTCAAGGAAAAGTCGATACAAGATATGTCATTGACGAAAAGGTTTTATTACATGTTTTCCTTCTTGTTCAGAGGGCTGCATGGCCGGAAAGCTTTCTTATTAGCAGATGGCCTTGTAACAAATAAACAAAACATTTTCTGTTATTATATACTCAAATCTAGGGACCATTGTTGATTTAGTTAAAAAAAAATCGAAAATCACGAAAAATTTTGCATTAAATTGTTAATAATAATGAAAATTGTTAAACAATCGAAAAATCCCTACGATGTTCTCAGAATTATGTTAATGTGAATTTCTGTACAAAATTTCAAGTCGAAAATTTTTTGAATTATATTTCCGGTAAGTTAAAAAAAGTGGTCTTGCATTTTGTATTTAACTTATTATCTGTCAGTGTTCAGAAAAGAAAAGGAAACCACTGGGAAAAGCAATACCTTTTTTTAATTCTGAAGTATATGTATAGAGTTACTTTTTGCTATTTGATTTGTAGCAAGTAATTTGAGACAGTATTTTAAAATTTCTTTGACGTGACGAGAATATCTCCTCATTAGTGCCGTAAACAATTATTTTAATTATTTTTTTATAATGCCTTTCTTTTGAACAAGCAATTATTAAGGAAGGTTATACTGTGACAACAAATTGTTCTTTGTTCTCTCATAATTTTTAGAGAAATCGTTGTGATAAACATGAATTTTTTTTCATATTTAAAAAAATATGTAATTATACAGGGTGATTCAGAATTTATCAAAAAAAAAAAAATTCTGAATGTACAGGGGACTCTTACAAATACAATTCTGTAAAGAAAAAATCAAAAAGGGCAATTCGAAAATTATTTAAAAATACACTTCTGCACGGACTGGAAACTGGTCCACTGTAAAACCTGACCTGGCGCAATGCGACCACCACAACGACAATGATAAAAACGGGCAAAAACTTGAAAGAATTTCGCAAGGAAAAGAATAAATAGAATTTTATAGCACTTATTTTATATCAGCAAACTCAACTGATTTTGTTCAAATTCATTTGTAGTTTTAAATAATAAAATAATTTGACATACCTGATGTTACAACAATTGTTCAAAATTTTGTCCACCTACGTGTAAACACATTTGGGTCCGTCTTACTCAGTTTCTATAAACTAACACAAATGCTGTCTTGTTTCACCATAACACAAACGCTTGACCATAATAAAAATGTTTTCTTGCTTCACCATAAACTAAAACGATATCCATCAACTCCAAGTTGTTATACACGCAAGCCATTTTTGACACTAACTACTAAAAAACGATTGTAAACATCGGATTTCAGTGTTCTGAGTCGCTGAGGCCACGTGGCTCTCCATGCGTGTTACGAATGACGCTAGAGACTACAGTTGTCCAGCTATTTAATGGTTGAAAGTACTACAACTTTAGTAATTTTTTTCTCGGAAAGTATAAGGATTTTACAAAATTTTTTTTTACAATATTGACTCCATCCCTCATGCCGCATCTATTCCCAAATTTTTGGATAAGTTGTGAATCACCCTGTATTTTTAAAGAAATATGATAGTTTGGAGTTGTATATATAGAATTTTAAATCTCTTTAAGACTAACTGAAGAACTGATGACATTACTAACAAATAATCCGTAATATGAGAAACGTAATTAAAATATATTATTTTCTTACGCGACTCAGGCACAGATGGTACGGACTGACCATAAAATGTAAAGTTTAATATTATATACCGAACTCTAATCATCTTACATATAACTGTTTTCACATTTAATAGTAGTATTTAGCACTTTATATATACAGGGTGAGTTTGGAGAATTGTACCAAACTCCAGGAATGAATTCTACATGTCAAAATAATAAGAAAAAATTCAAATATTTGTTTTCAAGCTATAACGTACATTTTAATAAAAAATGATTTATTAATATTCACACACTTTGATCGTACAAACGTGTAATCAAATGAATGACACTGACAAATATCCTACAATTAAACTTGGATCATGATTTCAAATTTTTAAAATTTGTAATTAGGCTATAACTTGAAAACAAATGAAATTCGCATGACAATATTTGAGTTTTTTCTTATTATTTTGACGTGTACAATTCATTCCTAGAGTTTGGCGTGATTCTCTCGACTCACCCTGTATGTTTTTCGCGCCCGATACTTAAATCATGAATTGTATCATGCATTGTACAATTTTCTACGGTAGTAAAAAATAAATGAGATCAAAAGCAAATACGAATTAGGCAAAAATAATAAACAAGAAATACATTCGTGGATTCCTCTGAAACTTCCAACTACTAGTATATAGTTTACGACACATTCATAAAAAACTTTTTAATTTTTAATTGGGAAATGTGGATGTTATAACGAAGCGAAAAAGGTTTTTCTGCCGAAATAATGCGTATTAATTCATTTTTTAGGGGATTCAGACAATATAAAGTTTTTACAATCGTATTCAAAGCAGCCAGTTAATTGGAAAAGTCATTGAATCGTGGCTCGTAAAGCCCAAAACATCGGAATATAATTTACTGTTTCTCTTTATTTCAGTTCCCGAATCGGAGATAAATGTTCTTGCTTCACAAATTAACAATGCAAATTGTTGGTTACAATTCTGATAGAAATCAGTTGCGGCTCTGATAAATATTAACTTAGCATTCACAACTACGTTAATTATATTTCAACTAAGTAAATTCTTATGATGTTAGTGCTCTGATTAATAATTCAGACGGGCATTTCAACTAAACAAAGTTACATTTAACAAAGTACGTTGTCCCCAGTCACGAGTATTTTGTATTTTGAAAAACAGCTGTATCTATTTTCAGACATAATTAGATTAGTCATAGACCATATGTATAATTTTTTTATATGACGCTATACTTACAGCAAACAATAGGTTTAAAAATCGTGTGCTATTGTCATTAAGAATTTGAACCTATGTTATTAGAAAACTTCTTATTTAAGTAACTTCTTTCTGTTTCTCCATCAGCACATTGGTGCATAGTTTTCAATTTTTTAGTTTTTTCTTTACTTATTTATTTTGCCACTCGTGAAAGAAAATTTAAAAATGGATGAAATGGCTAAGTTAAGGGTTATATTTGTGAAAATACTATAGCTTTGCTTAATCGAAAATTTCACACTGACAAAAAGTAGACCTGTCTGCCAAATTTGTTTCATTTTTATATTTTTGAGGAATAGTTTTCAACACTCAACTTCAAGAGCTAAGATATATCCAAATCTGAGATGCAGTCCTGCATTTGCTGGACACCCTGTATGCAGATTGGGCATAAGATAAACATGAATATGATCACTAATTCTTCTTCAAAAAGTAGTGTATAACTTGAAGTTGAATGAATTTTTATAAAAAGATGAAGTTCATAAGCTAAAAGACTTATTCTACGACATTCATTTTTTAACCAAAGCCATTTCCATGTGATAGTGTAAGATATAGAAAAATGGTTGAACGGGGAAGTTTTAGATCATTGTGTCAACTTAATAACATTCCCAGACCGGCTCTAGCTGTTGGTATTCCAAAAAAGTAACTATAACTTTTTTACATTTAATTTTTTTTAAATCTGTGTAAATGTTATTATATCACCTTTTTTTAAATATAACTAAGGACTTTAAGTAGACAAGTGTTTATTGAAAGTTATGTTTGATATTTTTGTCACACTTTTGCTGAATTTTTTACAAATCAATTGTGAGTAGAACAGAAAATACGGCATGTAATGTAACTAACAAAAACAAACACTTGTAATTCAATTACATTAACACTGTCATTTTGTCTAGTTTCCAGGGCAGTATTTAATAATTTTTAATTCTCTGTTATTAGAAAAAAAAAATGTTTTTAACTGCATGTTAATTTGTATTAACATGCAGTTAAAAATGTATTAACGTACTTGCAATTAAAAGTATTTGTATATTTAATTTAATATTTTACACTGAATTTTCAGTTTCAATTAGAATTGATTATTTTTAAAAAAATTAGCAAAAGTGTGACAAAAATATCAAACCCATATCTTTCATTGCCTATCCACTTTTAAAATTTCTAGTTAAATTTAAAACAATCGCATACCGAGTGATTATTTTGAACGAACCGTTCTAACTAAAATTTCTGAGACCGATCTTGGAATTTCTGAATCTGTAAGAATTAGTGGAAAGCCAGCCTAGAGAGTACAGTTTCACCAAATAATTAGATAATTATAAATTTCCATGTATATTAATAAAGAAGAGAAGTCGACACTTTTTAAAGGCCATTTGATATTCCTCTTAATTGACTCTGCGGTAGAAATATGTAAAATTCTTCGTGACTCTCCCTGTATACAGATTAGGGTATTAGTCTTTGTACAACAAATCTTCCACACTATACAAATGGAACATAAAGCCTGTAACACATAATGCCTACACTGTAAAAAAATATTTCACTCAAATTCACTCAATTTTACTCAGTAATGTATCAATTTCTGTCCACACCCGATTGAGTGAAATATTCACTCTATTAATATGAGTACAACTAAAATTTTATGAGTGAAACTATTGCAACAGAAGTGAGTGAATTTTACTCAAATCCGAGTCTCCGCTAACTATATAAATAAGCTACTGACTTTTGACTCTATTCTGAGTATATAAAACTAATGACTTTGACTTTTCTCTAATATTATTTAAATTTAACTTAACGCCGCCGCTTCCATTTCATTAACATCTGTGGTTCTGCATCACTTTATATATATTCTCTTTAAATGTTCATTTAAATATCATTGTATTAAAGTCATAAACTACTAAGCTGCCACATTGGTTTCTACACAGATCTATTTTAGGAACAATATTAAATAATTTTCACCAAAATAACCGGATTAACGATCTTGTCCAGTATTACACGACCTAATGGGGACGATGGGAATAGACAAAGACAACACACGACAACCATAAACGGGGTGGTTCACTTAATAATGAGGACATTTACTTCGATTTAGCTACAAGTGCACCAAATACGAGAGTTTTACTTGTAAAATTAATTATCAAATAATTAACACAAAGTATGTTCTTTGCAAGCTTTATTCACTTCGTGACAATATTACAATTGAATTTAACTCTAGTATTATTTTTATCTCTATGCGATACGTAAAGTTCATGACATCTACTATTATGATCTAAGCATTACATTATCATTAAAAAATACATTATACGGGGTACATCACTCGAATTTATCTACAGAATTAATTTATGGGATACCTATATTTGAGTGAGAGTATTCAGTTTTAGTTCAAATATTATCACAAATGAGTAAAATTATCAAAATGCTCAATATTGAGTGAAAATATACTCAATAATTTTACTCAATTGATTCACTCCATATCTTTATTGCTTTCACTCACATCGATGTTTTTACAGTATAATTCGTTGTAACCGTTATTTCATAAACACATAAGTCTATTAGGTGAATCCCAGTTAAACTCATTGAACCATAAGTACTTATAAAGATGAGTTTTCTTTTTAATAAAAGTTGTGTATTTTTTATAAATGTTTTAATACACGTTATACGGGTTATTCTAGATCAATAATTTAATGGACTCATTTCTTTCAGTGTAAATTGCCTTAGTACCATTACAGTATGTACAGTTCGTGATGCGACACCCTGTGTCTTCATTAAATCAGTATACCAATAAACGACCATTAGATTCTTTCTAAATATTTTGTTTTTACTCGTTATACAGGGTGTCCGCAAATTTCACGTTTGACTGCATATTCATTACAATAAATTTGATATACGAAAAAAAAATTAGATAAAAAAATTTTGTTTTTGAGTTTCAAAGTTGTCAAAAATAAAACTAATTTGATTAATAACTTCATAACCCGATCTCGTTAATTTTGCACATTTACTTGGATTATTATGGCGTATAATTTCTTAAAGCTTTAGTCGGACCGATATACTGGGTGATAGTTTTCTCCGGTTATCTCTCCATTTTAGCGGTCAAAACTTTTACGATGGTCATATTTTTTTAAAACGGGCAGCAATATTAAAAAGGTCGTTTTATTTTAAATAAATATTGTCTCTTGAGAAAGTCCCTTACAGAAAGCCATTCTTGAGAAAAATGGCATTATTCGCAGGTCCGTATGTTTCGGTTTGCGTAGCAATGTCACGGATAAAACTCTGAGTTCAGTAGGCGATGAAAACAAGATGTTGACTGCTATGGCTATCAGATAATGTCATTATTGTCGTGTTTCTTTAGAATTATCATCACTCCACACATGCAAATTATGAACACAACTCCGTTCCTTGTAAAATAAGGTTCGTCAATACAAAACAATTTTTGAAGCATATTATTATCTTCTGTAATCAGCGGCAAAATAGTAAATGTGCGTTGGGATCTAAATTTTCAAGTTCTTGAGCAGGAGTTAAATGACGTAGCCGAAGAAGTTGCTTTTTTAAAGTTTTGTGAACAATAGTTTTCATACACATTACTTTTGATACACTGCAGACACTTCATAATTTGCATGTATGGAGTGATGAGAATCCTAAAAAACAAGACAATAATGACATTACCTGATAGCCACAGCAATCAACATCTTGTTTTCATCGTCTACTAAACTCAAAGTTTTAAATCCGTGACACTGCTACGCAAACCGAAATCTACAGCCCTGCAAATAATGCAATTTTTCTCAAGAATGGCTTTCTGTAGGCGATTTTCTCAGAAGATAATATTTTTTTTAAATAAAACAACCTTTTCAATATTGCTGCCCCCTACGACCACTGTAAAAGTTTTGACCGCTAAAAGGGAGAGGTAATCGGAGAAAACTATCACCCAGTATATCGATTTGACTAAAGCCTTAAGAAATAATACGCCATAATAGTTCAAATAAATGGGCCAAATTTTAAGGCGATCGGTAAAAGGGTTACGAAATTATTAATTAAATTAGTTTTATTTTTGACAACTTTGAAGGCCAGTGGCTCAAAAACCAAAAAGTTTTTATTTAACTTTTTTTTTCATAGATCATATTTATTTATCGTCGTGAATATGCAGTTAAACGTTGTCAGTGAAATTTGCGGACACCCTGTATAGGAACTAAGTATAGCCAAAATTACAAAAATGCGAATACAAACAAATATTTAATCAGTCGACAATTTATTGTAGACGTTTCCTTTCCCGTGCTATCTATACCTAACAGAATCAATTTAGATTGTGTGCCGAACAGGACTAAAACTATTGATTTTGAAGTGACTCCGGATACTCGCGGAATAGAACATGTCATATCATTTACCCCCGTCAGATCGGCTGAGTGAAACTGACAGCGACATGATTAAAAAATTGTATCTATATCCAACTTTGTAGGTGCCGCTAATAGTGATATATTTATCGACACATACATCTTAATTGCAATGAAGTTCCGCAACAGCATATAATTGAATTAATTGCATTTATGGCGAAATAAATTTTTCCACTATCGAATAATGCATTTCCGGTTATTCACTCCGTATTCAAATATAATTCTTCTGCATCCCGGCAAAAGAGAGAACAATGTATTAGCAATACACGTTATGATATTGCAATAGGGNTTTTATTATAAAAAAAGCTTTACAACTTCTAATTATAACATTTATTAATATATTTGTTATATTATAAATACATAATAACATTTATTAATATATTTGTTATATTAGAGGAGAAAAAAATGAATATCGACTTTTTTGGTCTCGAAAAACCCACAAATAAAATTTAGCTCTGTCGCAGTTGTCACATTTTAGGTTTACTTATAGCTATAATTAATGTAGATTATTTTATTACGTAAGAATATCATTCCCCCTCCTCCCCCCAAGTAAGGAATGATAAGAAAATGTTGAGCCCCCCCTCCCCATTGAACCCTTACGTAATTTATGGATGACCCCTAGAGAAAAAATCTTGCGATTACATTGTGGATATATATGGATAAAAGTAAAATTAAATTTGTTGTTAACAGTACTTACTTGAGTGTAAAGAAACAGGCAAGTAGTTATGAGTTGCGGATCGAAGCAAACAGTAGAAAAATTTGAAAAAAAAGTTTGATATAAGAAAATTTACTAAAACTTTGGCACCTACTATTTTTTTCTAAATAGAAAGGTAAAAAAGATAAGGGGGGTAAAAATGTTATGTGAATGACTATACAACTTTTCACAATAAGAAAATTACTCTATTCCCACCAACAGTTCATAAAATTATAGAATAGTGCATCTAAAAGTTTTATCATTTTGTAGAATCAATTGCCTATAAAATTCAATTACCGTTTCGAAATTCTGCTCAAAGCTATATGGGCCTTCTGGAATTTTTACCGCAGCCTTTTTATACTTTAAAAAGTTTCGTTACACATCTGGAAATTCAATCAAGATGTTTATTTTTGAGTAATCAAATATGAAATCTTAATAAAATATTTCTGCACGTCAATTTATTTTATATATGAAAATACGTATTAGTACTCAAGGTTTATGGTGGGAGTATCTACGTGGTAAAATATAAAATATTGATGTAATGTCAAAGTTAGGAATTTTAAACTTTGTGTAAATCATAAATACACTATTACGTTACTTGAAACTATAATATTTTACTTGGGAGTATTTATATTACCAAATGGTGACAAATTTATACTTAAACCGGCTCTATAGTAAATAGGCAACCAGCAATACATTTTTTATAGATTTTATTATTGTCTAAATATGAATCAATGCACAAATAACAGACTATTCCTCCATTCTAACGCAGATTTTCTATAAAATGGAGTTAGTTTGAAACTTAAATTACTTTTTGTCTTTAAGAAATTTGTAATTTGGCACTTTTGAACAAGCGGCACGTAAATTACAAATTTCTTTATCATAAAAAACTATTCAAATCCCAATTTACGTTCCAAGTAGTGTATAAACATTAAAAGTTGTCAAAATCGATGAACTTAAAAACATTTCAGTTACTTAATCGTTAATTCCAATAAAGACTGTTCAGAAAAGTGAAAATAAGTAAATATCAATATCGTGGAACAGTACTACAGGCATAGAATTAGGTTAAATAGTACAGTTTGGTTAAAATTTACAAAAATAGGTAAATTTATAGAATCTTGGAAAATGAAGGTAGAAAAAAGATACAGATATCAAAATTTAGAGAAAATTGTGTAGAATCAGAATAGGAAATAGTCATGCTGTAAAAACATGTATAAAGTCATAATTTTCAATTAAATAGTTCACAAAAGTTTAATATGATGTCTGCGTAGTAACAAACTCTTTTGTCATCAGTAGAGAGCGGACAATGTGTGNAAGTTCAAACCCTTTCTACCAGTGGAAGATTATACGTATGGGACCTTGATGACAAAGCGCACCTAAAGCCAGCACCAGCCATAGAAAGAATTACGTTACCGGGAAGGTATGTCCGAAACCAGCATTACTCAAAGGTGTAACGTAAGTTTTCTACTTTAAACTGGTCAATTGAAAATATCATCGATCTTGTAGTACTAGATACGGCATGGGGTATCTAACAGCATTGAGATTGTTTTGATATGTACAGTCGTAGACTTGTAGCTCTGCGGGATGAGGCGGGGAGTAAAAGTTTGGCGTTAGTACTATACACCAGTGGCGTAGTATATTAGATTGGATCATTAGGGATTTTAATTACAATTTAGTATAAATGCAAGAAATGACATAATAAAGGCTGTGGTTAGCAAAATATATATTTTTTGCAAACTATATGGGGTTAAAGGAACTAGCAAAATCAGTTTTTGTAAAAATTGTAATTTTTTCATTTGACTTATACAATATAGTGTACAATTCTTGTTATGGGGGAAAATTACAGAATGACTAAATCTTCATTTGACTATTTTAGTATAATTATTTACTGATGACTAATTTATCAACATCTAAGTTTACATAGTATACTCGTATATTATGTTAAAATATGTACTGTATCTCACCCTACTTTTATTAATATGTTTTTCAAAAAGCATTTTTTGTAGCAGACGGTTTCTGAGACTGATGTGAGTAACTTATTAGTTTTGAAATTTGATGGTAATGTAAAGTTAAAGTTTACAGTGCTCTTCCAACATCTCGCTTTTAAGGAAATTAGTGTCAAATAAAATATACCTATTAAGATAAAACTTTTATTAATTGTTAAGAACTACTATTAAAAGAAAGTAATGAATAAATAACAAAATAAAGGATATAAACTACATATGTAAGTTATTGTATATTATAAAAGTATTAACAAAATAAAATAAATATATTAGTACCTACATTTAGTATTGAATAATTCTAATTGCAATTAATACTGTGACAATATCAATAAAAAATTTGTTTATTGATTTTTAAATAAAATTGTTTTTGTCAGTAAGCTTCTGACTCTGTTTTGTACATTATCTTTTAACTTAAATGTCTCGTGATGCACTCTAATCTTGAAATAATTTTTTAAAATTAGTTTTACTATTTGTAATGGATGCTCATTAAACGGATCATTTAATATCGTAAATAAATTATATTAATGTTCAATAGTATTCCAAAGGTGTGTTACACCTAAAAGAATCTACGCCCATGTATACTTACAAACTTAATGAATGAAAACGATATGGCCGATCCTCTTCTAAATTTGCTACAAATGAAGCAGGACTTTCCGGACGTGTATAAAAATATGGTATTAATAACTGTCACAAAATCACTTCACACACTCAAAACATTTATAATACAATAAAATTTGTAAGTAAAACTCAAGACGAACAGATAAGTCATTAATTAGAATATATTTTCTATGATGTAAACAAATAATGTCGAGCATGCCCGAATAAGCAGCCAATCAAAAGTAAAGGACCTTAAGATACCCCCCTTGAACAAAACAGATTGGGCCTATGCAGTATCTAGTACTAAAAGATCGATGGAAAATAACATACCAAACGAATTCGTAATATGAGGCAAACTATAATTCAAAATTTTCAATCTCTAGAACAAAATATCATAGCTAGTAGATATAACGTATATAAGGTAAAAGGAATATAATACTTGTTAAATTGTCCAAATATTTTGAAATTGTAATATAATCTATATTTAAAATAAATCAACATAAATTGAGGACACCACACCCTGATGAGGAGTTTGCTCTAAAATCAAATAATAGTAGGTACAAGACAAGTTCTTGTTGGCGCTCTAGGAAAAATATATTCAAATATACAGGGTGATTCAGAACTTATCCAAAAAAAAATTCTGGATGTACAGAGAACCCTTACAAATACAATTTTGTAAAGAAAAAATCAAAAAGGTCAGTTCGAAATTGATTTAAAAATACACTTCTGCACGGCACTGGAAACTGGTCCACTGTAAAAACCTGACCTCGCACAATGCGACCGGTATGGCGGTGTGATAAAAACGGACAAAAACTTTCGCAAGGAAAGAAATATGTAAATAGAATTTTATCGCACCTATTTTATATCGGCAAATTCAAATGCTTTTGCCTTTATTAATTATTAATAAAATTAATTTGTGTTTTTAAATAATAAAATCATTTGACATACCCGATGCTGCAACAGCAATTGTTCAAAATTTTATCCACTCACGTGTAAACACATTTGGGTCCGTCTTACTCACTTTCTACGAACTAACACAAATGATGTCTTGCTTCACCATAACACAAATACTTCACCATAATACAAATGTTGTCTTGCTTCACCATAAATTAAAACGATATCCATCAACTCTGAGTTGCTATACACGCAAGCCATTTTTGACACTAACTACTAAAAAACTGATGTAAATACCACAGATAACAGGTAAAAAATACCGCAACGACGGATTTCAGTATTAGGAGTCGCATGGCTCTCCACGCGTATTGTGAATGACACTAGAGACTACAGTTGTCCAGCTATGTAGTGGTTTAATGTGCTATAATTCAATGCTCAATAATTTTTTTCTCAGAAACTATAAGGATTTCACAAACATTTTTTTACAATATTAACTCCATTTCTCATACCGCATCTATTCCCAAATTTTTTTGGATAAGTTGCGAATCACCCTGTATAATTAAAATATTCTAAATAATAAATAAAATAAAACAATAATAAAAACAAAAACTTCTTATTCTTATTAAAAAAAACATAACAATATGTAGTTACATGGTGATCCGCAAAGAACAAAAATTTTAGAGGATGAGACTTTATCGAAAATTCAATATTGTTACATAACTTCAGTTAACTTATAATCACAAGATTTTTCGAATTTGGTACACTTATTTGTAATAACAAATATAAAAAAAATCATTAAAATGATGCAGCTTTAAAGTGCTTAAAGTTTTCTTAATTACTGAAAGGTTATTACTTCTTTATTTATGAATTTTCAAAAAATCAAACATTAATAAAGACAATTGAAAAATCTTAAAAAAAACTGCTCTAATTCCAACTAAATAAAAAATGATTTCAGAGAAAACCATTAAAATGTGCTTATTCTACGATACATGTAAATTGAGGAAGATATAAACATAGGAGAAAATTTAGTTTTGTCCATTTATAAGTAGTAAAATATGCGAAATTATATTTTAATTGTATTGACTAATTTACAAAAATTCAGAAATTTAAAAATAATTAATATAATTTATTTTGATTTGGATTTAAAGCCTGTCGCAAAATATTTTATCTCAATCGAGATGGAATAAGATTATATTTTTAAATATTTTTTGTGATATTTTTAATAACCTTTATTATGGGGTATCTGTGTTATCCTAAGGTACCGTGATTTTTCGATTTGTTATGTCGTAGCTTATATATACCTTGTCGCTGCCAATTACATACTTCACGTCCTTAGCCTTAGCTAGAAATCCTTGATCTGCCCTTGTTCTTATTGGGCTAGTAATCATAACTCCTAGGCCCTCTCTGATATCGGTTCTTGTTTTTAGTTGTCCCTGAACCACTCGAGACTGTCATATCCGGAAGCAACCTTAAGGGTAGCTTCCTTGGATAAAATTTAACCAATTTATCTTTATCTTCAGCTACCCCAAAAACCTGTCTATACGAAATTTCAAAGTTCTAAAAAAGTATAAAAGTTATCTTGCATTATTCTTAGTGTTTTTTCTATTTCAATATAATATAGAGGGTTATTATATTATTGGAACATACTTAAGAACCACCCTGTGTAATGTGGTTTCCTAAGTTTTGACCACAGTAATAATTATTATCTCTCCCATACAGTTAACGTGAGTTTTCTTCATAGTTTATATTAATTAGAAATGGTAGTTTCGTAATTAATTTTATCCTGAACTATATATTGAAACTGTTTACTACTAGTAACTATGTCAGCTATGTGCTTGATTATTATTTCCCAGGCCAAATTTTAGTGTATTAATAATAACTTAGATAATTTATGAAACTTCCATAAAATATATTCTATAATAACCTAGGCCACATATTCCTTAATTTAATTTATATCGTTGCTTTGGACGCCGGGATAATAGAACGTTTTTCATATATCCTTTTTAGGATGTTACATAATAGAACGCGTTCTGTTCAGTTTTGTTATTCGCTCCACGATGTAGGGTATAATTGGAAAAGGCGTGTATTACGTAGATTATAAAAAATGGCAAAAAGTAGGGAAACTTTTGCTGCCATGTTATTGTGTTCAAGTCGGAAAAATGTGATAAATGATCGCTTAGCTCTAGGTCTGCGCTGCAGCAGACAAACATTAAATTTGATTAGTTTGTATAATGTAAGCCCTAATATCCGAAATGCTTCATAATTTATACATGTCAGGTAATGCATAGTTAGTTCAGGTAGTATAAGGTCGAAATAGCTTTGATGCACTCAAGTTGGTTACGTAAATAGTTATTTGTGTCTTACACCTATCTTGTTTTTGATGAAACGAAATCGAGATTTTTAGACCAGGCAATAAAGAGAAAAATATCTAGATTTTCGCGGCCCGGTATGAAATCTAAAGTTCTCGAAATGACTGAGAAAATGTATCTCGGGGGTTTTCGCGGGTGCTGATTCCGAATCTGAGGGTGAAAAATATCCCCTGTGCTCGTGGAGGGGGCAGTGGTGGGAAGGGAGTATGAAATCTAAAGTTCCCGAAATGACTGGAAAAATGGATCTTGGGGGGTTTTTGCCGGTGCTGATTCCGAATCTGACCCTGCCAAATGCGTCCGCTGACTATTTCTGATTATTTTGGGGAAGGGCGTTAATCTTCCAAGAAGGATGAATATAAATTAATGGAAAATCATGGGACGAAACTCAATCTAAAAAGTTCGGTTAGAAAAAGAAAGGATAAGCCTGATAATTTTTTTAAATATATTTATTGTTCTAAAGTATAAAAGTATATTTATTGTTTTAAAATATATATTGTCTTAAAATATATTCAATGCACATTCCTTCTGTATTAATTGTCACACGGGCTCATTTATCAAACAACTATAATAAACAACTATAAATACCAATCAAAATTATCTTCTTCCTCTTCCTCGTTCTCTTCCTCCTCCTCCTACTTCTCCTCCTCCTCCTCCCCCTCCTCTTCCTCGAGCTCTTCGGCGTTTTCATTGATGACATTCCTGTCGCTTGATGGATTGGTACAGGTGGTACCGAAACAATTTGCGCACGCAATGGTACAGGGAACATTATTTTTTCTACATCCACACGATAACCCACAGCGTGTTTCAATGGAGCAAGAGCAGGAAATCATTTTCAGAAGTGAATCTGGACCTGAATCCTGCGTCATGGCTACTGGTTCGAGCTCCCCATCATGAAGCTTCCATCCCCAATCCTCTGGATCCATCTCCGCACCGTACCACGTTTGCACTTGGAAGTAAACTCCACGAGCACAGGGGATATTTTTCACCCTCGAATTCGGAATCAGCACCCGCGAAAACCCCCGAGATCCATTTTTTCAGTCATTCGGGGAAGCTTGCAATCCACGTGCCCCCCGCGCCCCCCAGGCGACCGGAAGTCGCCCCCGGGGGGTCGGGTGGACTGGATATATGCATATTCGAATTCTGCGCCCCCCAAAACCCCCGAGTACCAATTTTTGCGGTATTTCGTGCACTTTGGCAAGTTTCTCAGATGCGATGCACTTCTAGATGCACTTTATGCACCCGCGATGCATTTCCGCCACTTCCGGATAATAAAATAGGCGGGACTTTTTTCCGACGGTCTTTCTGAACAAAATGCAAAAAATCGCATTAAAATCGGACCGGGCCGCGAAAATCTAGATATTTTGGGGTAAATCGTTCTTTATTGCCTGGTCTATTAGTACAGCCGTAGGGTTATACTAACCAGCCCATATATGCACGAAGTTGTCTAATAAAATAGATAGTGGGTCAAGCCCGTGGTAGTTGGAGCAGAATTACAAATACTTGCATTGAATGATTATTATAAAAATGTAATCATTTGAAGATGTTTTATGGTTTAATGGGGGTATTTACGTCTAGTTAAAAAAAAACACAATATACAGGATTTTTTTCAGAGGATACAAATCCGATACTGGGTATTTTTTGGCTGCATATTTATTAAGTATTTAGGATTGTTGGTACAAAATACTGTAATGGCGTTATATTATATGTCTTGAGCCGTCATCACCTTCAAAAAAGGTCCACATTGTGTAAGCTGTAGAAGTCGTAAATTTTATCTGAAATATCTGATCTAAGAATCATTAGATTAGCTATGTAACGACCGGAAGCATCAGTTGTTTCGTCAAGAATAATATATATGCAGTTATCTGCAATTTCTTTCTTAATTTCTTCTATCACTGAAGCATATACCTTCCCAACGACGTTTTTTCTTAATGTAGATTCATCTGGAGTGTTAAATTTGCAGTACTTTTGCAGAAATGCCTTCACTTGAGGGTTGGACATCTTGTGGAGAGGAATATTCGCAGCCAAAAACATTCTGCACAAATCTTCATTAAATTTGGTCTGCCCATGGTGTTGATTACTGCTGACTTCCACAGCTTGCTTCAACGTTGACTGAACAGGACCCGATTTGATTCTGTTAGCCTTAGAAATGTGGGACGGCGTCTTGGCGTGCTGGTCTACTTGGAATTTCTTCGAGCAGGAAACAATTTTTGAACAAGCCTTGCAAAAAATGCGATCGCCATCCAAAATAAGTTCTGGATATGGTTTAATCCACGAGGCACTTTGAATTTTTGGCATGTTCGCTACGTAATTCACATTCACTTTGTTTGGGCACACTTTAGGTGTTCGAACTACTGCAACCACACTGATACTAGTCATTTCAAAAAGGATGAAAATAATTTGTAGTAGAGGTATAGTAGGTATTCAAACCTCAGCTTAACAAAGCTATAAAAATCTATTAATATTTACCTGAATATTTTTGGATTATTATTGGGTTTAAACTTTTATGGCTTTATGTAGGTATTAAACTATTTTAAATATTTAATCTATAATTAATTATTATTGGGTTTAAACTTTTATGGCTTTATGTAGGTATTAAACTACCTACCTGTCCGAATGCCCATGATAAGTAAATGACAACAAAATTTCTTTATTTCTACTTTCCAAAATAGAAAAAATAACGTAAATATGCAAGATATGCAAAAAAATCCTACATATGCATTAAATGACCCAATTTGAAGATATATGCAAAATATGCATAAAATATGCAATTGCATAAAATCCGGTCTTTACATGATCATTTGAATTCCTTTCTCTGTTCACTCATTTTCCAGTATCATAGAGTTGTGGATTATTGGGGTCATAAGATCTCTCTCACATGTAGGGTTAAAACAGAGATCAGATTCAGCTTTGGTTGTCTGAAATTATGTAGGCTGTATCTTACCAATACTCAAAAAGTTATAATGTAATGAATGATCTTAGCTTACAAGTGTAGCTCAATGCTGGACAACGTATGTTGTCCGCAGAATAGTTGTTTCCGTGTTACGTTAACTTTTGGCTAGTTCGTAATAACTATAAAGGTAGTTCCGACTAATCTCAGTGGGGTCGGGGGTGGATTATAACAACATTACAACATATATGATGGGTGCTAAGTGATTGTTTCTTCTTTTCACCATACCCTCAATCGAATAAAATCACTAGAGTTTACAGCCAAAGATTTTAATAGAGAAAGAAACAAAAAAAACTGAAAAATATAGATATAGATCAAAAAATAAGTTAGTAATGGTAAATGTAGATGTAAGCGAACTAGGTATATTCATATAAAAAAAAGATATGTTTCCTATAACATGATTTATTAAAAAATTGTTGATTCAAGAATAGAAAGAATTGTATAATAGGTACCTCAAAATCAACTTTCATATGCAAAACAATTTAAAATAGTTTCCTTCTGTTAAAATTGTTGATGCAAGCAAGAAACAAAGCTCGAATTTTACTAAAATGCTGGTTCGTATATAAAGTTTTCTTTGGTAAAAATGCGGAATACTATTTTTAGGTTTTTAGTGAAAGGATATTTAACATTATTACTTATATTATTAAATTTTGTAAAATTACTATTACAACTAGTTACATACATATGAGTTTTACATATTCAATAATTCTGTACCAAATAAGCTGTTCAAGAAGTTGGTTAAAAAATATCATAATACCTTATTTTATATCCTTTAATAAATTGGCTAATTTGTTGATCGAATTTAATTCTACCAACATTTCAAACGTTACCAACTATGATAGACAATTTATACCACCACCATGGTAATAAATAAAAAATGGTTTAATATAAACAAATAAAAAAGAATAGTAACATAGGTACACATATAATTGAAAAGATCCAACTAACCCGTTAATAAATCAATTACATCTTGCAAAATATAAAATTTAAGAACACGATTGAAATATGGAGAAATAATTAAACATTTTTTAATTAAAAAATTAACGATCCAGAAATGAAGTGCAATCAGAGGAAATATTTAAATAAAGATTAAAAGAGAAAACATTGTTAAAAAAGTAAATCAGAGAGCAAACCTGTCCAATGTCTTGAGAAGTTGCCTTAAATTAAACTCGCTGTGCCTGACTTAATTAACATGCCAGAAAGGTCTGTAAAGGGGAATCAATTACAATAAATTTTGTGACAGTTTTAAAATAAGATTTTTTTATATTTTGGTCGTAGTCAGCCAATAAGAGAGAAAATAAACCAAATGGATCCCAAATTGTTAGATATTATTTGTGATGTTTTTAATCAAATTATAACTCAAATCTAATGATGCGTCTACCGTGAGGTGTTAAATTGTTGCTTTTCAGTTGTTAGTTGATTAGAAAGTGATAGTTATTAGTTTAAGAGGAATGTTTCTGAAAGCCGGTATCCAAATAGATTTTTACCACACACTTGTAAGTTGCTTCTGTGTTCTAACATACCTTACATACTGGCAGTGTTTCTGCGGCCCTAATCGAGGAGAGCAGAAATAAATTCCGTTACAGCGTTGAGTGAGAAATAGTATTTCTCACTCAACGCTTATAGTTGTAACTTCAAATAATATTTTATTGCAAATAGTTCCTATACGTGCACAATTAAAATTGCCAATCAAACTGCGAATAATCACTATTTATTTATTCATTTATTCAACAAGTTGAATCTTCTTACATGAGAAAAAAAATAGTTGCAAATTACGTATTATATAAAAACTGTAATCACACGGTACCCAAATCCCAAGATAAAGATCTTGTTAATTCTAAGTAAAATTTTATAACTGAAATGAATTTTATCACTTTTCTGTGTAAAAAATATAGTCAAACATTTGGTATTAAGATGCAGTTTATTATCGATACACCATTGACAAATGACGTTTATGTCCTGCCATAAGAGGGCACAGTTTTGAAGGGATCTAATTTTACCACAAAATTTCATACAATATTAACAGTTGGTAAATCGTTTGTGAGAAACAAAAGTAACAAGGGTCCCAAATTTGGACCTTGCAGAACTTCACAGTTACATTTTGATAATGACTGCCATCTTCAAAATATGAGGCGAAAAATATTAATGAATTTTCGTTAACTCCAAACTGGAATAAGTTATTTATAAAATATCATGCTCTGCTTTATAGAAAGCAGCTTGTCTTTCATATTGTGCAATGTGTCATTGGAAAACATAATATCCCTATACCTTACAAGTATAGGAGTACAGTGGCAGATTTTCCTCACCAACAAAATTTCTGAGGATAATATTTAGAAGCAAATTGTAATAATTTCATCAACAAAATTCTAGTTACAGATGAGCCTTCAATTATACGCGACGTGTTTTCTATTTCCGTAGTACTCGTCGCTGGACTGGCAGATTAAGTATTAAGATAAATTTTCTACAAACATATGACCTGGCTAAGTAGAAGAATATTTAATAGGGCCATTTCTTCTTCCCACAAGTCTAACGGAACAAAATTATTGGATTTTTTAACTACTACATTGTTAATTCTATTGACAGATGTTCCATTTACAAGAAATAAATAATGAATTGGAGGAATTTACATTGAAAGAAACTGACCATATCGTTGGCCACCGTCATTGGACTTTTATTTGAAGGCATATGTATATGTTCTACTGAAACCTCGAGTAAAATTGAATAGGTACGAGAAGCAACTTCATAAAAGAATTTTTGCCTTTGTTCGGGAAATAAAAATAGTATCTTGAATTTTCCATAGTGTAAGAAACAATTAGATTCGCGCTTATTTAGAATATGATGTTGGAATTTGAACATTCATTAAATCTATAAAACACGGTAAGTTACAAATTTGTTTCCCGATTTCATTTTTTGTAGCCTGTTTATTTTTTGAGGAATAACGCTTCATTTGTTTTTCAGTATTTACTTCATAAAACAGAAAAACTATAGGAAGGCTTCTTTTTTATAATCATTAACGGATTCACGTCAAATTTCACTATGACACCCTCAGGAGTACCTCAACGATCGCACTTGGGGCCTTTCATGTTCATAATTTATATTAATAAAATAAAAGAATGCCTTAATTATTGTAGTTTGTTAGGATATGCTGATGACTTTAAGCTATTTGTACTTATTCGTGATGTTACTGATTGTCTAAAACTTCAAAACGATCTTAATGCTTTTTGTAATTTTTTGTAAACACAATATTTTGTTTTTTAATATTGACAAATACCATATAATACTCACTCGAAATAAACATTCTTTCCTATATCAATATTGTATTAATGACTTAATTTTAAATCGTAAAAATGAAATTAGAGACCTTGGAGTGATTTTTCATAGTAAAATGTTATTTGATGCCCATATTAACAAACTAATATCTACCATGGGTTTCATTAGGAGGCAGTTGAAACAGTTCACTAATTCTAAAGCCATAATATTGCTTTTATATTTTTTACGTTTGTATTTAGTAAAATTAATTTTACTTCAGTTATATGGAATCCTCAATATACTATATATATTAGTCGCATTGAAATGATTCAACATAAATTTTTATTTTTTTTTCTTCTTTTAAGTGTAGGCGAACTTTGAACAACAACAATTTTCATAGATTGTGTGTTGAATATAATATTTAGCTACCAGGAGAGTATTAGCGGATGTTATTAACCTGAATAAAATTATTAATGGTAAATTCGACTGTGTCCAATTAATTAGTAAAATATTTTTTAATATAACGTGCAGACCTTTAAGGTCCTACGACTTATTTTTCATTCCTTTTAAGCAAACCAATGCCGCCGCAAACTCTCCTGTATGCAGAATGATGCGTTCTTATAACGATATTGGTAGCAGTTTAGATTTATTCTCTACATCTTTAGTATCATTTAAGAGGTTGCTCAAACGTATACTTCTTTTATAATATATTTTATGCTATTTATAATCGTATAACTATTTGTACTGTTGTTTGATGTATACCTGTAAATTTAGTGGATACTTTAGTGGATTTTTTCGCCTGTTTGTGTCCCAAATAGTAAATAAATAAACTTACGACCTATTAGGTCTTTGTGTTTATTTTGTAGTATTACTTTGGATGTTGTGCATACGACATTTAAACCGTGGACACACTGTACATTTATATCGATACGAAACTCGTATGTATAAAGTAAAATTACTGCTACAGCAAATAAAGTAACCCTTTATTGACCCTTTTATCACAGGAAGTTTATTTTATTTTTTATTTATGTATGACAGTTTTATTGTGAATATATTCAGTAAGTGAAGTACCCAACTCTTTATTGACCCTTTTATCACAGGAAATTTATTAAATTTTTTATTTATGTATTAAAAATTAAACTCGGTATAATAATGATTTCCCGATAGTAATTGCCAATTATAGGTACTGAGATAGGTATCAATAGCTGAATTTAATGTCAATTTGTAGTGTAAAACAGAATATTCCTGACGAAATTATAATTCCAGGTGAGCTAAATTACAATTTTATGACAGGATAAAATCTAGCGGCTTCTGTATTTAAAATTACAGATCCTCCCATAAAAACTAGTTTTATGAAATGACTGCTAATATAATTGAGTTATTAATTTCGTGCAACTAGGCATTAATCTTCATGATATATGTACTGCAATGGCCTGGAATAATTAAAATTTCATTAATAGTACAAGCATTGCACGAAAGCAAAAAAGAAATATTTTGCGAGACTCATTACAATTAATTAAAATTAATTGAAGGCAGTTTCTGTGGTTTATTAGAAAAAAAATACTTACCTACTTTACGTTATTGTCATAATAGCGACTTAATAAAACTTCAGAAAGATAATTAAAATATAATAAAACAATGACGTAGGTATTCGGAAAAAAATTGTAGAGGGCGAGGTAATAATGGGATTATCTGCAAATTTATTTAATGTATGCTGTTATACGTGGTGTTCTGTTAGCTCAATAACAAAGTTTGATAGATGGTAGATGGATTAATTTAATTTTTTTTTTATGTGAACATAGGTCCGATTCGCTTTTGTTTAGAAGTTACAAACATTAAAAAAATATAATTTCATATTTCAATCAAAGTAGGCTGGTAAATAAATATGATATCAATAATTATTATTTGTATCATTTTGTTTAGTCATTTGATACTTAGTGTTAAAGTGTTAAATAGAAAATAGATTTATTTACAACTGAGGAGTATGTAGATATTGTCTTTGTATGTGGGTATTCCAATGGGAACTTCAGATAAGCAACTCGAGAATACCGACGAAGATACCCAAATAGACATCAACCGGTCCACACAGTCTTTAGTGCATCATTCCGTAGACTTCGAGAAGAAGCTAAGCCCGCTTCAAAAAAGGCCATTTGTCCTATTGATGTCAGTGTACAAAATGAAGAAGATATAACAGATGCTGTCATTGACAACTCTTCAATTAGTGTTTGGTGTATCTTCATTTATAACCGAATTTTGTATGGCGTGTATTGAACAGAGAAATATTACATCCGTTTCATCGCCAAAATGTACAAGCATTAATGTTGGAGATGCTCCTCAGCGATTAGAATTTTATCGCTGGCTACTTCAACAACATGCACAAAATGATAAATTCATTTCGCTTGTCACGTGGTCTGATGAAACGGTTTTACTAGGGACGGCATAAATAATAATCATAATGAACATAATCTGGACTTTACAAAATCTGCATGCAGTTAGATCAAGACAGTTTCAGCAACGTTTCAGTGTCAACGTCTGAGGTAGCATTTTTAACAATAATACATGTACATGTTTTAAATGATCGTTTAAATGCATATCTGTATAAAACTCTTGGAAAACAGCCTTTTTGAGTTCATTGATGATGTAGTGTTTAATATTGTGAGGGTAGACATTTTGAACAATATTTATATATCTGTTAATTTGGTTAATAAAGGTTACCGAATTTTTAAACTTTAAATACAAATAATTATTATTGTTACAGCAACTATAATGTTTATTTGTCGAGCTACATTGGTTAACATATAAAATTATATTTTTTAAAATGTTTTTAACTTCTAAACAATAACGAATCGGACTTATATAAGAAAAAATGTTTCAAATTAACCCAGCTACCGTATGTCAAAGTTTGACATAGAGCTTGTAGGACACCCTGTATACTTATAAACAGTGAAATGTCTTCTGAACCAATAAAAGAAGAAAATAAAAAAAATTCAAGCATCATTGACATAATAAAATCTCATAACATACATGATATTCTAAATATATTTTTTAATTTATTTATTACTGAAACATTTACTGAAATACGGCTTCTAATCATTTTCAGTTACTTACATCAATCTGAAATGAAATTCAACCAAGATTAAAATCATTTCTTATACATACAGTACGCGCCTAAAGTATGGAATAAATTCAGTAAAAACGAAATAAATTTTTTTGGGAAAAATCCTCGAACAGGTTGATTTTTAATTTAAAAAATACATATTTTAGCATAAAAAGCGATTTTCAACCGTCATTTTTAGCAGCCTACTCGAAAATTTTTGTTGAGGTTCATTTTAAAGTTTATCGACAGAATCCAGAAGCAACCGTCCGAAAAATCAATTTTGCCATGAAACTATAAGAGTTAGGAAAAATTTGAATGTACACTTTTTGTCAATAACTATTCTATCTAAAAACAGCATCATTTTTTATTTTCAGTAGGGCCGTACAGGTATTAATTTTTTTTATAATTTAATGAGTCTGAGTCCCCATAACTCCGCCACTAGTTGCTTGCGGGACTTCTACTTCTATGGAAAAATGGTATCTTATAAGATGCCAAATTTGGCTTAAATAGCCTTCTAGAAGTTATTTAAAAAATTCGAATTTTTAAAAAATCTTTGACGCCCTATATTTCCAAATGTGACGCCTATGGTTATAATTATTAAAAGGTTATTTTTACATCAAAAGGCTGTCTATATAAGAGTTAACACATAACCTGAATTTGATCCTTGTAGATAAACAGCGATCTAAATAATTTAAAAAAAAACAATGGCAAAGGTCCATCTTCAAAGAACCGTACTTCCCTTAGGAAGCATTTTTAAATAATGCGATTAATGTCAAATCAATATAAAATGATCCCTATTTGCTGTCTTCATTTGTCGGTTTAGTTTCCGGACACCCTGAACTAAAAAATGCGAAAATGCATAATTAACAATCTCTTTATTTAAATAATCTGAAATTTAATTTTAATTCAGTGCGCCCTTTTGTATATTTGTAGTTACTTTTAATTTCATGGCGTAGTAATTAATGCAATTTAATTTTTAGGTCGTTGCGATGCTCATATAATATAAGGATTAATATCCAAAATTCCACATAATTAATAAATGAATTCCAATTGTAATTTCTAATCAGTTTATCTGTTGATAATAATTAAATCATGACATTGATATTCTAAATTAACACTGCTATTAAAAAACATGTATATACATTTTTTTTTAATAATTTAAGTATTTGTATTCATGTATTTTACGTAAGTCTCTCACATTAATAAAATTTGTATTGTATGCATTTTTATATTGTAGTAATCTCTACCTCCGATTCTTTGGATTAACCTAAACTCAACCTAACGGAAACCATTTTTTTGTGAAGATATTTATTGGATATTAAATACCATTTACAGTTCTGAAATGAGTTTTAAATACATTTCAGGAAATGTTTCCCGAAAGAATATAAAACGGTTACGACGACATAAATCGAACGAACGTAACAGAGCCGGTAGCAACTTGAACTTTCCCACAGAATTTACCACTTCAGCCGTATATGCAATGAAACAAGTTTATTTCAGTACGTTGACGGTACAGTTCGGCAGTGAATACAGAAGGGCTTCATGCCTAATATTCAACAGAAAACGCGTTAAAGCCCCGACCGCAAAATTTAAAAAATCTGTCAGTTCCATTCAGAGAGCGGTTGGCAGGTTGACAGTAAAAATAACACGATCCCTATTTTTCGATGTCGCGGATATACATTTTTTGCCGAGTTTAACATTTATCATGATTGACTCTTCGGAGGGAAATTTTACATACGAAAATTTGCTTTCATAACGTAATATAATCCGTTTCTGGAAAGAAAGCATTTAAAAATTCTATTCTATATTACGTTTTGAGAATGTAAACCAAATATGTGTTTCTTTTTAATAGGGTGCTCTATAATTTTAGTAAGCTACAGCTAAATTCATAAATACACTTCTTAACAATTATTTCAATTTCAGAATCACCAAAAAAGTTGGGAATAAAAATCTGAATCAAGGTAATGTCTGTCTGTAATCAATAAAAAATTGTGTACAGGTAGGTATAGAGTATATGTGGATATCACGCAGGACAAAAAGGAAGTATTTAAAAATTTATGTTGTACTGAAGGATGCGATTTGGATAATCATAGCCGTATGCATAAGAAAGTTATGGGGTCGTCAAAGGGGTGGAGGCCCCAATGTATAACATCTTTAAGTTATTTTCTTATATCATCGTAGTATATTTCTCTCAAGAAATAAAGATATATATAAGTAAGTATATATATAAGTACCTAAATTATTTTTAATACGTATGATTATTTGGACGACGTGAATCTTTGGGCACTTTAATTACATATTTTTCAAATACATAATTTGATTAAAAGTTAAGTTCCTATTTTAAGAGATTCGTAATCACTAAAACTCCAGCTAAAATTTAAGCACAACACTGTCTTCGTACTACAAAATCGATACATTTTATTTTATTTATTTAAAAACTGGAAAACTATTGTCTTGAAATGTACTAAATGTTTCACAGTAATATTTTTTTACATTTTTTCCGTAGGACAAGTCTACCGCGTTAAGCGCTATTGTCACGTTGTGATGAAACTCCCCAATATTAATACTCGCTGTATTTTGAAAACTGTTAATCTTACGCCCCTGCAATATACAACTTTTTTGTTCATTTATGATTACTTTATCTCATGGTGAAGTAATGGCAGTTAAACTTCTTACCCTGTATATTAAAGTTATTTGTTCAAACCGGTATTTTTTTAAATAAGTTCATGCAAACTGTCAAATGCAGTTTAGAATAGATTTTTAAAATATACTAATATAAACATTTTATTTGAAATCGAGATTGGGTTATAGTTTATATCCTAAAATGTTCATTTTTTAGGACTTTCAATTAGAATATGCCATAATGGCATAAAAACAACTGCAAATACGCTCGTACAAGGTAACTGTGCAATTTTTGTAATTACTTCTCTTAATATTATTACAGTACTCCCGTACCTATATTTTATGAATGATGAAATATATCGAACACTTATTTTGAAACCATTTTTAGCACCATTACTTGTCTATGAGTTGCAAGTAGGTTACAAAATCGGGCAATTGCAAGAGCGATAATTCAATTCTCGAAAGAACTTTATGATATTCGACTTAGTCAACGGTCACCGGATCTCCTTTAGATTATGTTCGTCCTATTTTTATTCTATGACTCTATAGCAATTCCATGTATAGTCTTTCCGAAGTCAGTGGAACATGTATAAACACGCCTGGCAATAAAATTTAATGAGTTTCATAGGCGTCCCTAAAAAAGTTTTCCGCTAAAGGTAAAAAATTATAATAATTTGTATGTAATGTGTAGAAAACTTCTATTATATGTTCATTTGATTTTAATTATTTATTATATTAATGGTAAATTTCGTTTTGTTCCGTTTCAAAAGGTCTCTAAAATGCCATGTTGTAATAATATTAGTAAACAAAATATCCCTCTTATTTCTCCTTTTCTCAATGATTAATAGAAGGTGTCTATAATAAATTAAAATTACCTGAATCACACCAAATTACGCATTGCTGCACTGCACTGCTAGGTAATCTGTTGACAACTGAATTTATGACCAGGTGGCCCAGTGCGGCTGTGTTTGTGCCGCGTTTGCCCGCGCACTCGTTCTTCAACTGGTCGACCAGACCTGTATATGGGTATGGCTAAATAAATATGAGAACAAGTTTTTCAAATATTTCAATGCCGAGTTGTTGCGTCAGCGACCGAACCTGGTACATGCTGCCAACCTCTTGGTTATTCAGTTGAGATCGGTATAGTCTATACAAGGAAAATTAAGATATTCTGTGTAAATATGATCAGACAAAGCTTAATAAGAAAGCTACTTTTAAAACAGCTAAGCATTTTGTTCGATTTTTTTTTCAATGTAGAATATTTTAAAATATTTTTCAGACCTACTAGATTCTCCTGTTTTATATCTAACTTATAATTTTTGCGTCATTAAATGGAAAATAAAATTAAACAACTTATCATATAATTATTGCTGACTTAATAACGATAACAGTTAATTTCATAATTAATTATGTATTATTTACGTATTTTGAGAATGTACATTTATTGTGAATATTTCGAAGATTGCCCCGCAATCATTACGATTGCCAGCAATTGTCTTGAAATGATTACAAATATTTTTTTAACGAGAATCATAAATTATTTTGGTTCCTTTTTCTGAAATTTACGAAAATTTCTGATCATATTTCATATATCATATCTAAATTAAATTGTTTCGTTGTAAATAATAAAAATAATCTTTCTACCTCTCATTCTAATTACAAATCTTAGCCCAGAAATTGGGAGAGTAAATTTATACATACATACATACATAAGTTTTCATAACGGATATGGCAATATAATTTACTAATTTAGGAGATTCAATTTATATTATATTGCAGTAAACTGTAACTTTTAGTAACGCTATTTTATCAATAGAAAATACTGTCCCTTTATTTTACTTTCTAATAAAATTTATAAATTATTGTGGGTTCATATTGTGTTTTCTTTTTGTTTTCATAGTAAAAATTGCATATTGTTTATTAACAAGTAAAGTTTGATTGTTTTCTTCGTTTAATGAATAAAAGTGTTTTTCGTAAGCATCTAATACTAAATTGTGTGAATTAAGTTTAATATCAACAGTTTACGTTAATGGATTTCATTTAATTACGTCTATAACCCCTCCAACTATTCCATTGAGGTTTAGGAATTTCTAGTTGATAGTACCAATCCTGCAATGTTGGTTGCCTATGCTCGACGGTTACGTGGCTCATTTAAGAAGGTTCTGTTGATTTAATTGACTTACCCTATACGTTGCATACGTATTTTCAGGACCCTTTGTATACCTCAGAGGCCCAATTCAGTGTCTGCTAGTTAAAATGCACTTGCAAGAATAACGAGCGGAACACAATAGAATTCTGACGAAAGGCGCCAGGAAGAATAAATAAGTCTACCTAAAGAATCGCTCGTTCAATTTTCCGTGCGACCTAAATTTGTCCGGGAATCAAAGGACGCCTCAACCGCTGTCGTTTTCACAACGTCAACCCTTATCAGTAAGTGATAAAGATTTCGCGCCGCCGATGTCTGTCCCCAAGATCGTATTCTATTTTTCAACTTGAACAAACCTCTACCGTTTCCGTTTTATGGTGAGGGAAGTGGGAAGATTATTGGAACTGCTAAACAAGCATTAATCAAACAGGTTGAGCCTTCGTGGGAATGGTGGAGGTGATTAATTTTAATGGCAAATCGATATGGGGGAACTGTTCGAGGGGAAGGATTTAATGCGTTGTGGGCAATTAATTTTTTCCGGCATGTTTTTAAAACATAGGATTTTAAAGTAACAGAATGATGAAATCAATAAAGTGCACGTGAATTGATGTTTTTTTTTTAATTTCAAGGATAATAGTCGTAAAGATTTAAATTTTGCAAAATGACTCGTTTTCTAAGTTACTTTGCTTGAAATGAAATCAATTCAAATAAAGTGGCCAAATGTTAAGTCAAAATAAATATATTTCAAGTACTTGAAAATTTAAGTAGTCCTTCGAAATTACTTTTTTTTAATTTCGTATATTGTAAAGGATAGCAGTATTTATTATAAGCGAAATTGTAATTTATGTTAGATTATTATTAACTGTATAACAATAGCATATTACGTAATAAGTGTTGTAAAAAGCATTTTATGCACGAATGGAAAAGTTGCGCACGACGCCGCGTAGCGGCGAGTGCATAATTGTATGAGTGCGTAATTGCATTACACCACGTATTACGTACTATACTTTACCTACGACCACTACTGTATATACTTAAAACACACCATCTGCGAACAAAGTAAGATTCCTATTTTACGTACGGTAAAAAAATCGCACAGCTTGGTAAAAAAATCGTACAGTATTCCTAGCAACCGCCTAGCAACGTTTAATACAAACAGTATTGTATTGACCGTTGCTAGGCGGTTGCTAGGAAAACTGTGCGATTTTTTTACCGTACGTAATAGGAATCTTACATTGATCGCAGACGGTGAGTTTTTAAGTATTTACAGTAGTGGTCGTAGGTAAAAATATAAATCCATGAGTTCGTATTTTTTCTTCAACCTAGACTCATCCAATGGAATTGTTCAATAGTTACGAGACGTAGCAGAATAGCTCTGAGAACACTACCATTCAACAGAAGCGGAAGATAATAGTGTTGACTAAACATGTCTNGGAAAAGTTACGCACGACGCCGCGTAGCGGCGAGTGCATAATTGTATGAGTGCGTAATTGCATTACACCACGTATTACGTACTATACTTTACCTACGACCACTACTGTATATACTTAAAACACACCATCTGCGAACAAAGTAAGATTCCTATTTTACGTACGGTAAAAAAATCGCACAGCTTGGTAAAAAAATCGTACAGTATTCCTAGCAACCGCCTAGCAACGTTTAATACAAACAGTATTGTATTGACCGTTGCTAGGCGGTTGCTAGGAAAACTGTGCGATTTTTTTACCGTACGTAATAGGAATCTTACATTGATCGCAGACGGTGAGTTTTTAAGTATTTACAGTAGTGGTCGTAGGTAAAAATATAAATCCATGAGTTCGTATTTTTTCTTCAACCTAGACTCATCCAATGGAATTGTTCAATAGTTACGAGACGTAGCAGAATAGCTCTGAGAACACTACAATTCAACAGAAGCGGAAGATAATAGTGTTGACTAAACATGTCTGACTAACTAGTTTTGAAAACACGCATTTGCGTACTAAATACTTCTAAATCAAAACTGTAAATCAATAAAAATAGCCAATTAGAATATTAACTTTATTTAGGTAGGTGGTAGATTAAGAGGTATTGAGTAGTACTTCTATGTCACTGAAATTATCACAAAAATTATATCTAGTTTACAGTTTGTTTCGCACAACTTACTTTTGTACTAAGCTGCACCCCTGAGAAGTTATAGCCTTGAAAGTGTTGTTTCAAATTTCGAAAAAAATCAATATCTCAGTTATATGTAGTTTATGTACTTGGAAAAACACAAAATTTGGTATTCGGTGTGAATGTACCAAGAGCATTAATCGACAGTAAGTAAAGTTCAACTGAAGTATTTTAGAGAGTTGATAAGGGATGATGCACCATTAAAATGTGACAGAATTCTTTAACCCGTTGGTAAACTTTTAATTCAAAAACTTCTTACTCTTGTTAGTTTTCAAAAAACTTTGTCGTTTTCAACAAAAACACGAATAACTAATAATACGTATTAAAGCTGTGTTATTTACAATTATCGAAAATTCAAAAGTTGGCTATGAATTTAAACGTAAAACTTGACGATCAGGAAAAAGTTAGAATAAGAATAATTTAATAGAAAAACAAACAACTTAAACAACAGAAATAACACACAATTTCCAATGATAAGTTATAGAAATTGTTCCAAATGATCACAGTTTTCTCTCAGGCATAAATTTATTCTTCTTCGAAAATTGAATCTAATAACTGCTGATTGTTTCTAATGAATGTGTATTTATCCGTAATACAATTTCACAGTTCTGCTCGAAACGCAACTGAATACACAAATCTTTTAACGTTACTCAAAGAAAGAAGTAACATTTGTTGAGGTCTGGTGATCGTGGTGACCAAACTTGTGGGCAATTATATCCTCTTCCAATCCATTTATTTGGATAATAGTGGTTTAAAAAGTCTCTAATAATATTACCAAATGGTGATGCTTCATGCATAAACCAATGTTCCAGTCTGAGTTAAGTGGCACCTCGTCAAAATTAAATGACTTATCCAACACNGGTATATTGTTAGAAAAGTTTTAATATGCGCTATACACATTATTCTAGATAAACAGTTTAATAAGCCCATTTCTTTCAGTGTGTTGTTTCAAATTTCGAAAAAAATCAATATCTCAGTTATAGTTTATGTACCTACTTGAAAAAACACCAAATTTGGTTTTCGGTGTGAGTGTACTAGGAGCATTAATCGAAAGTAAGTAAAGTTCAACTGAAGTATTTTAGAGAGTTGATAAGGGATGATGCACCATTAAAATGTGAGAATTTTTTAACCCGTTGGTAAACTTTTAATTCAAAAACTTCTTACTGTTGTTAGTTTTCAAAAAAACTTTGTCGTTTTTAACAAAAACATGAATAACTAATAATACGCATTGAAGCTGTGTTATTTACAATTATGAATTTAAACATCAAACTTGACGATCAGGAAAAAGTTAGAATAAGAATAATTTAATAGAAAAACAAACAACTTAATTAACAGAAATAACATACAATTTCCAATGATAAGTTATAAAAATTGTTCCAAATGATCACAGTTTCCTCTCAGGCATAAATTTATTCTTCTTCGAAAATTGAATCTAATAACTGCTGATTGTTTCTAATGAATGTGTATTTATCCGTAATGCAATTTCACAGTTCTGCTCGAGACGCAACTGAATACACAAATCTTTTAACGTTACTCAAAGAAAGAAGTAACATTTGTTGAGGTCTGGTGATCGTGGTGACCAAACTTGTGGGCAATTATATCCTCTTCCAATCCATTTATTTGGATAATAGTGGTTTAAAAAGTCTCTAATAATATTACCAAATGGTGATGCTTCATGCATAAACCAATGTTCCAGTCTGAGTTAAGTGGCACCTCGTCAAAATTAAATGACTTATCCAACACTTATATATAATGATACTATAATTTCTTTGGCTTTAAAGGAATAATGTGGCATATAACTCACTAGTGAGTATAAGTCACTAGTGAGTTATGAAACCGTTGGTTACAGACACAATTTAGGTTGACACTCGCATCCTTTGTAATATTTAAAAATACATTCATTTCGTCAAATTACTTTTTCCGACATTGACAACTTGAAATTTTATATTACATTTATTTATTATTAAAACGAAATTCTATGAGTATTGGATAAAATTGTGTATGGCACTCGTGTGTTACGTCATATGTCACTTGGGAAAATTAACCCTCGAGACCGTAGGCCCACACACCCTCACTCACATACAAACGATCTTGAAACGATCTCTAAGTGAATTGCAAGAATCACTAAGGGCCAAGCGAAACCCATATTCGGATTCAGCGATCACAAAAACTTGTACATGTTTCTTTTTACCGATTTTTCTGATCAAATATTCCTGGTTTAACCTTGAAATCACCTCTAGGTGACCTTGCAGACTCATGCGAGACACATATTCAGATTCAGCAACCCCAAAAACCCTAGTATACCTCATCAAGTCTGGTAATGAAATGTTGATCTGCAAATAACTATTCAGACTTACTGAGTCATCCCTCCTAAAAGGCCCCATATTTATGCATAACTGGTCTTTGGGCCCATTGAGACTTGATCAGAATGCTAAAACTACAACTCTGCAAAGTTTCAGCCAATTCGATCAGGATTTTTATTCACATATATTTTTGTGCGGAGTCCTTTGGTTTTTCTAAGTTCAAGTATAACAGAGATATTGATTCTTTTTTCGAAATTTGAAACCACACTTCCAAGGCATATAACTTCTCAGGGGTGTAGCTTAGTATAAAGGTAGGTTCTGTTAAATCACCATATTTTGGGTTCACCTACATAGCCCTGCTCTCTGTCGAATCTTATGCGAAACACGCTGTATAGTAGAGCATGGTAAATTGAAAAATGTTACTTTGATAGGATGCACAGTTTTCGAGAAAATGGCATATTGTGATTTTAAAACTCTTTTTGACGGTATGCACGCGACAATATAGAATTTGATAACAAACATGACAACAGAAAATTCAACTTTTTGACGATTTATTAACATATATCCTCGGAAAAATAATGTCATTCTTTAAATTTTACGCAAACGCGAATTAATTCCCTATCGTGTGTTCTTTTAAAAGAATATGTTGTCTTCTATGTTTAATAAATAAAAATATATATTTATTTTCTATAATACAACACCAATGCAGCAGTCGCGAACACACATTTTGTTTATGGGCGTGATAATGTTAATGGACTGGAAGGCCGTCGTCTATATGCTGAGGTTTATCCTTATCGTCGAGTGCCTTCTGCTTCAATATCTTACACCTCATCTGCTGTTCCTAGACGGTGGAAAATTTGGTAAAAGCATCATCGACTCTGGAAGAACAGGGCAAATGAGGAAGTGGGAGGAAACCCTGAAACCTTCCACCCTTAGGTGGATTGCGACTCATGTGGTTATTAGCCTTAGTCTTTATTTGGTCTTAATACGTGATTCAAATTAATAACATTATTACTGAATCACCCTGTATAACAGGACACATATAGGACACCTACTAGATGACATATTGAAAAAAAAATATTTTGTCTCCAGGTTATAGAGCAAGGTTTTTTTTAAAATTCGTGTAAAAATGCCAGCAATCGATTCCTGTAATAGACATTATCATCGAGAAATGAAAATCGAAAAAGATTTTCAACAAAAACGCAAGCAAAAAATTTTTATTTTTTCAGTAATCTTTTGGCACTTATTAATAATAATAATATCTCTACTCCTCATTCTAACTACAAGAATTAGCCCAGAAGTCGGAGACTTGTGCGGGAGAGGATGCGGCATATTATTATTACGCAGGCCGCATTTGCGCCCAGGAACGACTTATGTTGGTAGGCCCTAACCACCATTCAGTGCAGGAATGAGGGAAACCTGGAAAACCTCATTAATTAGGGGGGTGGTCAAATGCCAACCGGTGTCAATCTCCCACATTGACCCAAGCCAACATTCTTCCACCCTACCATACCTGCACAGAGGGTGCCAATCCTCAGTACAAGCATAGTCTGGAGAGCACTTAAGGAACAATACCTCTTCCACATCCAACGTATACAGGCACTCAGTCCACTGAACTGTGCTGCCAGATTGACTTTTTGTAGATGGATCTTCAAAGAACAAGCACAAAATCCTAATTTGGCAGCATCCGTCTCTTCGCGGAGGAGATAAGATTTTCAAAAGTCGGAATTTCTTATTAATTAATAACACTTACACGTTTGGGCTGATGAGAATCCATATACGTATCAAAAACGATCTAGTTGTCTGGATTGACGTTATGGGAGGCAGGTTAATAGGACTTATTGCTTGCCTACTGAACTAAATCATCCTCCACTATTTAAGAGAAATGTTAAATGTGTACCACTGAGTGTCAAGCATGGTTTGTGGTTCATGCACGATGGTGTTTCTCCTTATTTATCGTTACTGATTAGGGAATATCTAAATGAAGCCTATGAGTAAAGGCGGATTGTACGTAATGTTCAATGATCGTCACGCATAGATATGCCGGACTTCTTTATTTCGGATTACTTTAAAGGTCTGGTGTACACAAAACCATATGAGAACTTGCAAGTTATACAACAGCGAAACTGCAACAAAATTATATTCCAGCCTAGGATATTTCTCAGTGCATGCAGTTCATTTTCAAGGATATTACATTGACATGTAGGAAGGACTATTTGAATACACCTTTTCCAATAATATCTAACTTTTTCAAGTCATACAACTTTGAATTGATTGAAACAGACTTTTATAGAAAATTTTAAGACTATCCCGGAAACGAAACACTTACGAAAGCATGTTCTCAAAATTTATTTTTTGCAGCACTTTGCTTTTACAACTTTTTATACTTTTTTCGAAACTCTGTAAGAAACGAATAGACCATAAATCAAAGGTAGTTTAAATTAGACTAAGTTTGTTCAAAATAAAAAAGTGATTTAATTTTTTAAGATAATTATGTCACTTTTTAAATATTCCAAAATATAGGGGGAATGTTTAAAATGGGCTAATTTTTACCTAAAATATAAAGATCGTTAAGAATACCTGAAACAACCTTTTGTTTCTTTGCTATAATTTTTTTTCTTTCCAGAGATTTTGGGGATTTATTTTTTGCAAGATAAGTATTTTTATTGAGAATTGCTAAAACCTTACAGAGATAATGGATTTCAATTTCCTATCAAACTTGTAAAAGTAACTAAATAGGTTTATTTTCTCCCAAAGAAGATTTTTGGAAAATTTGGGAAACAGAGTATATTTCAATGGTCTTCAAATTGCTGAATGATTAGATTTTTTTTAGTTTTGGTTTTTAAATCGACTCATAAAGAAACATCAAGCTTCTTGGCCAATCCCTAAATAATAGCAATAAGCAACAACAATTATTTTTGTAAAGTTTCAAGGTTCTGAAATGAAAGGTCATGAGTCAAATTTGAAATAACCTGTAAAAAGTCCACCACCGGAAATGCATTCCTATGAAAAGTCTTTGACATGCGCATATTCTTATAGAAAATTGAAATTGAAAGACATAATTTTGAAACAGATATTAAAATTTGTCTTGAAAATCTAACACAACGGCATATTATCATTTTTGTTCTATCTCGAGTAATAAGATACTGATATAATCTTGATTGCTACTGGAAAAAGTCCTGTACAACTACACAAAAGTTAATTATGAACACAAAATTGTGTAGTGAACCGGATGTAATAATTTATGTATATGTAATTACATATCTGCGTGTATGTAAAGTATGGTGTGTATCCATGTAGCCCAAGTTTATGCAGCATTTGTACACCGCATTTCAAGCTAAAAACGAAAAAGGTATGTTCTGCGTCGAAAGAAAAACAACAGCACGACTTCATTAGATCTAGAACTAATATTTGTATTTCACTTCAGCGTACGGGAAACATAATATTGTAACAGATTCCGGCCATGTTACACGTCTCGTACATCAATGTGCATTAGACAAACTGACAAGGACATAGCCATGTTGCTTTTATCATTATGAATATGTATTACAAATAGCGCAGTGGCGCGAGATTTCAGTCATTACGTATTTATTTCTAATATTGACGATGCGTTGCTAGTGCAATATATTTGCGCTGACGTTTCATTTCGATTAAATGCGTCACATTGTAGATTTACTCTTAAGCGGTTACCTTTGGCAAGTCTGTCACAACTTATTGATAGCTTGTAAAAGCAGTGATTGTTGAGTAATAAAAGATAGAATTGCTAATCAGCAAGGTATTTAAAAAAAGATGGGACGCCGTTCGACCACAGACTGTTGGAATTAAAATAAAACAGTCTTAACCAATATTATATTTATATGTGGATTTCTGAAATATATAAGTTGAAAAGTGTGATAGCGGGTACGAAAATGAACAACTTTTTTTATTAAACAGCTGACGGTCTAAAACATTTTAAATTGAAAAAGACTCACGTGTAGGTTTAAGGGTGGAAACTGATGCATTTCTGGTTGCCTAAATTATACCGAAAAATGGTAGAAAACAGCCCTTTTTTATTCCAATATATCATTTTAAAGCAATGGAAGAAAGTAGTCAAATTTCATATCACATTTGGCAAAGTATAAATGAAGACAGTAAAGCAAAAATTAATTGGGATAGGTAAATAATTCGTGAGAAATTAATTTCTANTTTAATATCTATTATTTACTTGAATTTAGTACTAAGTACAACTATGCCTAGCAAATTGTAATACTTACTCTGTTAATGTTTTTTCCTTCATATAAAAAATAGTAAACTCCACAAATAAAATATTTCGCAGCCACAACGCAACAATAAAAGGTAACAGCTCAAAGATCCATACAAGAAATAATTACATTCGCACCTACTCTGGTCCGAATCCATATAAGTAATAAAATGTAGATAATAATATGAAATAAAACTTTTAGTTGGCTGCAAATATTATAAATTTGTACAACCGCTTGCCATCCTCCTTTTTTGTAAATATGTACATAATAATATGTAGAAGATAGAAAATAGAAATATTTTCAGAACAAAAAACCGGCGGCCGCAAATTGGAGTTTTTATTATTTTATTACCCTTCTCTCTTCATATGCAATTATGAGATAGTAAGAGAATGGGATGTACGTATAGGCCGGACAACTCATTATCGTGCACGTGTGCGTGCACCTGGCATATTCTCGTTTTTTTTAGGTGTGTTTTGCCGGAATTTGAATGAATGAAATAATCGTACTATTTTTACTATAAACGTATTTCCTGTAGCGACATCTATATGAATATTGTAGTACTTTGTTAGATGAAACGGGACTTCAATTTCCGTTCTTAAACAAATTTAAAGCTGTCGCTGGTGTGACGGCCAGCTATACCTTTGTGCCTTTGATATCGAAGTTACCGCGCGACGTGCTACAAAAACGCTGGTGGGGGTTTTGCCGGCTTAACTTTTGTGTTCGAAATTACTAAAATTTATTCAAATCTCGATTAAAAGTAGGTAACATAAAAATTAAACGAATAAACGAATTACATGCCTACCAATAGACGATATTATGCTCTACAAAAATTGTTCAAAGTTGTTTCCACGTGCTAATAAACATGCTTCCAAACGACGGTCAAAATTAGTCCGCATACGTACAAATACTCCGGGCATTCGTTGAATTTCATTAAAAAATTACGCTGTTGAAGACCTGCGGCATCGACAATAGGCGTTCGGTGTACCCCAAAACAAGAAAGTACAGAAGGTTCATATCCGGATTTCGTGCTGGCACGAGAAACATGAGGAGGGGCACCATCGTGCATGAAGAACATTTGGGTACAGATTTGTAAAGGTATGTCTTCCAAAAAATCCGGTAAGGCGTTTGTTAAAAATTCTAAATACGCAGCACCATTTATATGTGCAGATTGCACTGTCGGACGGAGTAATCTGTCACCAAAAAACCACACCACACAGTTACTGAAAACCTCTACAACGTCAGGATTTTCACACCAATAGTGAATGTTGTGATAATTTGGTATGACGTCTCTAGTTATTCATTCGTAAAGAGATCCTAGCTTGTAAACACGGTACTGTTAGATACACCCACTTCTCGTCCAATGTCGCGAGTACTGCGCCTCGGATCTTTTTTTATGATGTTTTCTTCGAAAACATGATGCGGCCTATCCCGTCCACGACCTTCATATGTCAGTTGGACATCCCCGGTGTTTTGCCTTAATACATATGAACTGCCACTGGTCAACGGTTGTCGTCTGTTACGGTAACGGACCGCATTCAAAAGACAAGTTTCATTTAAATTGTACTGACATTCTCCGTACAATAACACCATATCTGCTAGTTCTTGATCAGAAAACATGTTATACGCCGGCTAAGTAATACTGCAACATACAACTAAAGAACACAAGACCTACCATCAGATTTGCTTGATTGTAGAAGTCACGTGGAACGTCAGCCAATTGGAAAAGTGCTTCACGCATGTAGCTTTCTGACCGTGCACGTGCACAAGATGCACAGTGTCGGCTTAGATTTATGGTTAATTTCCTTAGTTAATTTTCCCAAAAATTTAAATCATCTGTTGTTTAATAAAAGTTCCTCATTTTTGTGCTCTCTACCATCTTTTCAAGGAACACACTAATTCAGAAACACCCTGTACTTTAGAAATATATCTTATATATGTATATGTATGTCTTATAAGTACGTGTACCATGGAAATACCACAAATTTCTATATTTAAAATAGGCTGATTGGTTGCTGAGACTATTTGGAAGTTTTCTTATCTCTAGTACAATTTTCATTAAATACATACTTAAATGGTTTAGGTACCTACAAAAAATAATTTTTAATAGTTTATATATCTTGCCACCCAAACTAAAATACTTACTAAATTTCTAGTAGGCAATAATTTTGTATTTGTCCGTGCCCAGTCATCAAAACATTGTAAAATTGAAAAATCGAATTGAACATGCTAAAATCCAGTTTGTTAGTTAAATTAAAGCGGAATCGCTCCTTGGTTTCTGCATTATTTTATAAATTGTGTACTACATTTACAATTCTCCCCTATAGTTGCTTCTCCACTTTTAATTTCAAAAAAAATCATCGCAGGGTTTTAAATACTGCAACAACCATTATTTGGGAGCATCTTCTTCTCTTCCGATCCACCGTCTCGGATATCGCAGATGTAAATGTTGTCGAACAGGTAAAGTGAAATGAGGAGGCGCACCGTAAGTCATGAACCACATTTCGTGGAGAAGCGACAACGATAGATCTTCTGATAAATATGACAAGGTTGTATTAGAAAAATTAAGATTATTTTTTCCAATTAACCTCATTAATAATATAATATGACCGATAATAAATTTACCCCTCATTCCAGTCCAATAAGAGGTTACTTTACTAATAGTACGAGGATTTTCATCAGCGTAGACATGTTTATTGTAGAGATTAGCTGTGACAGATCCTGTAAAACTAACTAGCCTCATCAGTAACTATTTTCTTTTGCTGCAACTTACGTATATTGCCCATTTGTTTATTTTGTATAAACATGCATTTCTGAATTGATGGGAACAAGATCTTTCACTGTGTTGAGGTGATAAGGGTATAATAACTGTTCCTTTAAAACTCTGTGAGCAATGATGGGAAATACTAGTTAATTTTCTAGGCATGCAGTCCTCATTCCCGGGTTTTCCTAAATCCTATCTAAAATTTGTTCTTCCATTTCTACAGTTCAGTTTCAAAAATCATTTTGTATAATACCAAAATGTGTCAATTGAATGCAAAAGCTCATACCCCAATAATAATCGAAACCGATTAAAGCGTCATATAAAAAATGTTTCAGGTAACTTCAAACTATCTAGCGGCTAAACGAAGCTATTTCGGTGAATTAGCCTAAATCGGCTTATTTTTGAATCCAGGAATCTGTGGTCTTCAATTGTATAGATACTTATGGGACACCATGTATATAAAAATCAACGTGTTCAAGATATAGCATCACATTTTTATAATATTTTTCTAAAACTGTTTTAACTATAGTTTTCTTACTTGCTACATGTCTCTATTTGTTTCAGTGTAATACAAGGTGCTCTTCAAAGTAAACAGGACTATTTAAAAATAAGAACAACAAACAGTTTTTTTTTGGTAAAATCAATTTATTTTATTCAAAATATTCCCTTCCGACTCAATACAAGACTTTTGGATGGCTTCTATGTCCACAAAACGCTTTCTTCGACAAATGCATTTTTCCGAAAAGGTAAAAGTTGTACGATGCAAAACCAGGTGAATACGGAGAGTGGTTGACAGTTAAAATGCGAAAATCGGTCACAAATGTCGATCGATGTGGTGGCGCATTATCGTGCAACAAAGATCAACTTCTTCAATTTACGTGATATTCTGGCCGAATATGACGTATGCGATGCACCAAATGCCTCAAAACACCAAGATAGAATTGTGCATTAACGGTTTGGTTTGAACGAACGGTTTTTGCGGGCGGACGATGCCATTGGAATCGTAAAAACAAATCATTGCAAGCAAGAAAAAAAATATTCAGTCAAAAGTCGCATAAAGTGTAGCACAAAAATGTTGGAACCATTCAAATTAAAATAAAGGCTCATATGTGGCGCCCTCTATAAAAGGCGAAAAAACGGTGGGCAAATTTATAATCTTCATCCCGAAAAACCCCCATATACGAAATTTCGTCAAAATATTATGAATGTGGCAAAAGGTATTGCAAAAAAACTGCAAATAAAATTTAACTTAACCTAACACCCTGTAACTCCGTTAATAATCAGTTTTGGAAAATATGTTATAGAAAGAGGTAGCATTTATTTTCGGTCTAGAATTATCCCCTGAATTTTTTGCTAATCATTACCTACCATCGCAAAACTCTTGCAAACTATAAAAAACTTTTCTCGTAAGATAGTCCTTTAAGGACCTTTTAAAAATTGATATGTTGTCAATATGTTTTATCGAGGTAGGCAACATTGTTCTTTATATACAAGTAAGTTGAGTCAAATCATCTTATTTTGACTTCACTAAACTATGATAGGTTTCGTGGATTTCAACCACAACTTGTATAATTATAGCATTTTAGAGGATAAACTATTTACAGGGTGTCACTGAAGTGCATATACCAACGGGTCACCACAGATCCATGTAATCAAAATAAGACCATCTAGTTCAACTTGCCTATATGCAAAATTTAGCGCCTACTGATATAGCCTTCTTAATTTGGTACCATCAAACAATGTTTTTTTTTCGTGTAACTTTAAACGGTTTGAGCTAGAATGTTTCAAATAAAACTTATTTTTTAAATTTTGTTCCTTTAAATATTAGAACTGATTTTTTGGACACTTATATTTCATTTAAACACCTTCATTCTATATTTTATATCTAAAGGTAACAAACAACAAATTGTTGATTTAAATCAAAACGATAAACACAGGTACAATCGTGAAAAGATAATTTTTGTTCAAAATAAAATTTGCAATTCAAAAACGGCAAACAATATTTTGTTCCACTGGCGTCCCATATTTTTTTACATAAATATAACCAGCGTACTTCGTATCTTCAATAGTTTTTTTTTGTTCAGGTTGTATTTGGAGACATTTTTACTTTTTTTAAGTTCGATACCTTAATCTCAGAAATTAGGGGTAATTTTTTATATGGGAAATTATTAAATTTAGACAACACTCCTTCATTTTTCCATATAGAATTTAATTAATGGAAACATACCTACTGTCGCAACTTTCAGTAAAAAATTATCTCAAAAGGAAGAGAATGTTCTAGGCAGAAGTCGTAATCGCATAGTGAAGATAAATAAGCGAAATAAGCGAACGGAGGCCCCTGTGTTGAGAGACGAGATGATGGTAAGACCATGTTACGTGTTTAGTATTTGTAAACGGTCGTCAAGGGAGAGCAGGCAGTGGGAGTCGTAAATTTATCTATGGTTTGACAAGGATATATGGAGAGCGATTTGTACTACTCCGGAAAAAAATGCATGATAACTAGGGACATTTTACAGTTTTAATAGGCTCAATTCACTCTCTATCTCAAAAGAAAAGAGCTGGTAATATTTATATAGGGTGTGACGTGCATAATCTATAAAAATTAAACTACAGCTTGCTGATGATATTTGTAATAGAAAACTCTTATACGAAAAAGTTCTATCTCCGCGTTTTTTTTTTGTAAATTAAAGTTCATTTGTTCAACGAAAATGAAGGCTGACCCCTGTGTTAATTATTAAAAACTTTGAAAATGTTTTTATGCGACTCGAGATGCAACCTTATAATTTAAGTCGGTATAATCTAATACTAGTAATAAAAAAGAAGGTTAGGTTACATTGTCAAAAAATTTGTGCAGTCAATTAATTTTGTATTTGTTCACTTAATTATTCACTTAATTATTAAGTATTAAGCATCGTCCATCGACCCATCAGTGTTAAAAAGTGAAAGATTCTAGACAAAAGATTTTATTTTGTAATTCCGCGATAGTGACAGTGTAATTTTTATAAAATGAAATTGAATGTAAAATCTGAAATACCGCTGCATACGCACTGTGTTCTGGTACTAGCTGTAGTCGGCCAGGTGCATCGAGTGTACGAAGTGGTCGGTTATACGTCAAATACTAACCTGGCGATCTTGATCGTAAAGCAGGGAACAATAAACAGTGGCGCGTACAGAGGTGAACATAAGTGGAATTAAAATAACGAATCGGATTTATAATAAATTACATTTAAAACAAATAGTTTATGAGAATAAAGGGATTTTTGTAGGAACAGGGTTCCAGACGTGAACTGATCTCTTCATCGCACCCCATTACGATTCTTTTTTTTTTAAGGAGAACGAAGTTTCAAAGCAAAAACCTTGTATAACAGATATACTATAAATATTTACAGAATGAAAACAAAATATAAATCCTATGATATGATTCTATCAAATGAAAACACTAACAACAATTCTCTACCAATCTCAACAAAATAAGTTATTTTTCTATCAAACAAGAAATGTTAACAAATTATAAACAAAATATAAATTCTATGATTTATGTACTGTACGCCAAACTGCATTTTTCTCATCTTCATTTAATATTAATTTCTTCTTTGCACCCCCTTTTTTAGGTTTCTTAACGTCTCCTTCAATTTTCTTCTCTCTTAAAATTTTGAAAACAGATAATTCGCTTACTCCAGTATATCTAGAACACATTTCCACCAAACCAGTCTTCAGTTTCATGGGATGATCCTTTTCTAAAGGGTTATAGACATTTAATATTATCGTTTTTTCTCTGTAACTTAATATAGATTTTTTTGTACCCACAGCAGTACATCCGGCTCGCGAACATCCAGGCACCGCCTCCATTTATCCATATAACGACAACAGAGCAATAATAATACAAAAAACTTCACTTCACTAGCACAGAAAATATAATAGCATTCACGATTCACAAACAACAGCCCGAAACACACACACAGCACACAAATAAAACACTAAAAACACTTTTGTTACGGAGCACAAGAAATATGATTTCACTCACAAATTCTCAAATAATAGCGCGAAACACACATATAGCCCGAAAGAAATATAATTGCACTTATAACAGTTATAACCTCACAAATATCGCGAGCGAGAAACACGCAGCACCAATACAACCGAAACGAAACTGACCACGCCAGGCCGGCACGCGCGCCGCCGCAAAAAACACAAGACACAAGTCATATGAGGGATAATGAAGGGAGTAATAAATGTATTGTTGTCCTGCCGCCCAATGTGCGAAGGAGATGCCTTTGTTTTTCATTTTGTCCTTCATAAATATATAACTGTTAATCCATAATGCATAAAGAAATTATTCAATTTCCAAAACCCCCTAAAACGTGTTGCACTGATTCCCTTGACAGGCAATGATTTATTACTTTGCATCGAATATGATCCTACTATAGAACGATTGCACAATTGATTGATTGTTGATTGATTGAGTTTTATAAAAAATATTGCATAAAGCAATTGACTGCTCTTTACTTTCATTGTTAAATTTTCATATACCTAGACTATCATCTCGTTTTTCTTCATTGTTTTATCTACCAGTGTCACGGATTAATATTAAAGAATACTCTCCTCTTTAAAATGTGTGATAAATATAATTTTTTCATAATCAGTTTGATATTTTTAATTGTAATATAGCCATAAATAAAAAAATTACATTTACAAATTAAATTATATTTGTTTTACATTTAACTATAGTTTTGTCTAATTGATCAGATATGCAATGTTTTGTATTGTTACTGTTTAATTTATTTAGATATCTCATATTATACATATAGTATATGATGTAGTTTTTTGTTTGTAACTACCTTGTCATTGGAATTTCTGTAGGGTAGTGTATTGTCTAAATAAATAAGTAAACAAATTTTCATTAACATTAAGTACCTATTGTTAACAACAAGATAATTATGTTTAATTTTCTAAGTAAGGTCAGTAGAAAACCTGAGAGCGAAGTAATATTTGGCGTATACTGTGTCTAATTTCATTTTGAAATTTTTTTTATCTCTATCCATCTTTGCAATGTTCTGCTACAAAGAACAATATGAAACATTTTATATCTTTTTAAGATCTTCGATATTTGTTCCTATAAATCTTTCATTTCCAGCGGAAATTAAAGTTCTGCGGACAGATCCATTACTTCTGTGCAAGTGTTTAATACTAACCAGATAGGATACAAATAGGATATTCTTTTACAGAGAGGACGGACAAAAATATTCTTCATAGTATATAGGGTGGTAAAACGATGTAAAAAATTTTAAAAGTGAAGTAATCAACAAAAAAAAGTTGAAAGCAAATTAATTATTATTACTCATCGTCCTCCCCTTTTTTCAAATTGTTAGCGAGATTAATGAAATTAAATATGTACAGGGTGGCCAAATGAAAACGAAACAGAGCCATTTTCAGGAACTGCGTCAAGATTGTAGAAAAACGCTCAGACCCGTCGATTTTAGATTACAGGTTAGATTTTAGATTCTTTGCTGGTGTTTTTGACTCCATTTTCACCTCCAAGCAAGGGTAAGCATCACCCCAAAATATTTAAATGGCATTGGGGGTTGAGTAATATTTCTTTTGAAAGCTCTTACAATTCTCTTTACAACAGACTTTAAATTTTATAATTCCGCCCAATACTTATTAAGAATTTTGATTTTAAAGTTGAAACTTATGTACAAACAATTAGTAACGGTAAAAATGTCAGTCATTCGAGTTAAGTACGCCAATGGTATAAATTTAGTATTTCTTGCGTTACATTGGTTTTTGGCGATTTGTTATCACTTTCGTAAAAAAAACACAATTGTAAAAAACAGAAATGAATGCTATACACACACAATGAACGTAAAATTAGTGGATTCCAAATTATTTTCTAGTATTATTTGGAAGCGTTGGTTGGTAGTTTATTTAATTGTGTTTTTGAAAATTAAACACTATGGTTTATTCCATTGCGGAAAGGGTAGATATCATTTCGCTTTACTTTATGAACAATAAATGTGCGAATAGAACAGCTCAGCTATTTAATGAACAACATCAAGATCGACATGTCAGGAGGAAGTATGTTCTAGAGTTAGTAAAAAAATTTCAAGAGACAGGGAACGTAGCCAATAAAAAACGAGAAATTGAAAAACCTATAGTTAATGAAGCTAGTGAAGTTGCAGTTTTGGGACAAGTTCATCTTGATCCTACATTAAGTACGAGGCAGCTGGCATCTGTGTCTGGGATCAATCGAACTAGCATACAAACCATTTTGAAGAAGAATAAATTCCATCCATACAAAATACATTTAGTCCAGGAACTTCATGAGGATGATTATGACCGCCGTTTGCAATTTTGCGAAATAATGAGTGAGCGAGCAGGGAACGATCCACAGTTCCTTTTTAACATCTGTTTTTCTGATGAATGCAGTTTTTTCTTGAACGGGACGGTAAATCGTCACAATTGCCGCTATTGGTCCGATTCAAACCCAAGAGTTTTTCACGAGGTGCATACACAGCAACCGGAAAAAATAAATGTATGGGCTGGAATTTTCGGTGATCGGTTGGTGGGTCCTTTTTTTCTACCTGGTAATTTGACTGGCCAAATGTATTTGCAATTACTGGAAGACACTATTGACCCTATCTTGACGGATATTATTGAAAATGTTCCAGAGTATGATGAGGATCATTTGATTTTTCAACAGGACGGTGCTCCTCCACATTATGGGTTAATTGTCCGTCAGTATTTGGACCAACGTTTTCTACGGAATTGGATTGGGAGAAGAGGCAGCATTGAGTGGCCTCCACGATCACCGGGTTTATCGCCCTTTGACTTCTTTTTGTGGGGATACCTAAAAAGTAAAATCTATAAAACACAGCCAGCGTTGCTGGAAGATTTGCGTCAAAGAATCGTCGACGAATGCCGTCGAATCACTCCGGAAATGCTTCGGAATGTGCGCGAACGTTTCGAACAAAATCTGTATTATTGTATGGAAGCGGGCGGTCATCAGCTTGAACTTTTGATCAACTAAGTAGTAAGTAAGCAACTAAACATAATTTAAATTTTAAAATGTAAATTTTTTTCAAAGTATTGAGCGGAATTATAAAATTTAAAGTCTGTTGTAAAGAGAATTGTAAGAGCTTTCAAAAGAAATATGACTCAACCCCCAATGCCATTTAAATATTTAGGGGTGATACTTACCCTTGCTTGGGGGGGAAAGTGGCGGAGTCAAAAATATCAGCAAAGAATTTAATATAAAATCGACGGGTCTGAGCGTTTTTCTACAATCTTGACGCAGTTCCTGAAAATGGCTCTGTTTCGTTTTCATTTGGCCACCCTTTATATATCTCCAATGTTTCCAGTAAAATCTAAAAATAACTAAACCTTTAAATAGTTACACATCAAAATGTTAATTAGTCAAAACGTATTTATCAAAAACATAAAATAACTGAAGGTAATCCTGCTTGGAAAAATATTCAATTTTATGCAAGCAGTTACACTTTCGAGCAAACCTTAATAGTTGTTATTCGTCATTTGGGACACTAAGCCTAATTTAAAGCGATAATAGATGTGACACTGCAGCTGCGAATTCTTTGGAAAGCAAGCCTATGTTTTTCAAACCTATATATTTCGTAAGACCGCGCTTACATTGCGCTGAATTTTTATTAAGTAAGTAATAAATCTCGGTTGTTCCGGTGCTGGCATGGCTGTGGTTTTAGCAGCCAGTTTTAGCGTTTATTTGTCGGGAGGTGTACGGATTTACATTGGGATTATTTTATTTTCCCCTGTTTTTACAGTTACGGTTGTATTGGCATAATGAAAATCCCATAATCTCTTCTTTGTTCAATAGGGGATGATGTAGGCGGCCTGATTTTTGTTTAAAAAAACAACTCTTTAACAAGTAGATTTTGCTGTTTTATTTGGGGAATTATGGGTTCCGAAAGCATTCACTCTACTTTGGATGTATCCTGGATTTACCATTTATTTTGTTTTTGGAAAACGGCTGTTACATTCAGCTGAAAATATATAATTTAAAAAGCTCGGGGTTTTCGTTGGCTAGCCATAGGCGAAATAAATAGGCAGGTATGTATAAATAAAAATATATAAATTTGCATACTTTATCAACAAAAGGTTGCTTTTACCTCTTAGCGCGTTCGACATTATTAGAATATTAAAACACGTATACAAGAAGCAAACGCGAAGCTAATAACTACCGTTATTACCGGTTTCGTACGGTCCGCTGTAGCGAAAGGCCGACGAGATGGCTATGATCATCCGACCGAGTCTCGAGCTCTAGTAATTTATTCGTAAAACGAAGGAACATATTTCTTGTTTGTGATAATCTCAATAAATAAAAAAAATTAAATTAAACAAAAATTACACCAAATCCATCCCCCCATATTGTAAAATAATTTTTGAATACAAATGGTCTTATTTTCTTTGACCATTATTTAACTTATTTATTTATCGGATGTCCCTAAATTCACGTAAGATTTTAATTTTGCGCCATTTGTGCGGTAATATGTTGCCAACGAGAAAAAAAAAGACAGCGTAACAACTGACAGTTCAGGATTATTAAAAATGGAGCGCTACACGAAAAAACAACTTTCATTGTTGAGCAATATTTAAAAAATATTGAAAGTTTGGCAGCTACAGTTCGCAAGACACCAAAACTTACGCCATCATGATTGTGTCCCTCTTGAAAGGAAAATCGACGTATATCACGTTTTTTTTGTTTTTTCCGATATTTTCCATGTGGGAAGATTTAATTGGAACACCCTATAGATGCATGCGGTTTCCAATGTAAACAGTTCACTAATTCTAAAGCCATATTGCTTTTATATTACACATTTGTATTTAGTAAAATTAATTTTGCTTCCGTTATATGGAATCCTCAATATAATATATATATATATATTAGTCGTATTGAAATGATTCAACATAAATTTTTAAAATTTTTCTCTTTTAAGTGTGGACGAACTTTGAACGACAATAATTTTCATGGATTGTGTGTTGAATATAATATTATAAGTTTAGCTAACAGGAGAGTATTGGCGGATGTTATTAACCTGTGTAAAATTATTAATGGTAAAATTGACTGTGTCCAATTAATTAGTAAAATATTTTTTAATATACCATGCAGGCCATTTAG